>NC_091182.1:11945865-11968365 GCF_040958095.1 Procambarus clarkii | reverse complement strand
AATATTCGTGTACCTTTATTTGCTAATTTCACCATGTTTCGTCTCCAAGCTTTCCGTACAGATCCAGCAGGTGCAATAGGGACTTTAAGTCATGCCAAGAAGACTGAATTACAAACTCTTGCACATGAGTATCAACTAACAGTTCCCTACCAAGCCAACAAGAGTGAAATACACAACCTGTTGCTTGATCATTTCCTAGAGCAAGGTAAGATAGACTCTGAAACTCATGAAACTTACTATATTGCAGATAAAACTGATTTGGCAACGATGAAACTCAAACTAGAGCTGGCCAAGATCGAACGTGAGCAGCAAAGGGAAGCCCGCGAACAACAAAGGGAAGCCCTCGAACAACAAGAACGAGCAGCTGCCATACGAAGAGAAGAACAAGAACGTGAGGCTGCCTTAAGAAGGGAAGAAATCGCCCTCAAGGAACGTGAGTTTGCAATGCTCCGTGAGCGGGAACGAGTACAGCTTGAAACACTCCAGGAGCGGGAACGCTTACAGCTTGAAACCAAACAACGCGAGTTGGAGATACAACGTGAACATGACAAGCAACAAGCGACTCTGGCTCTTGAGTGTCGTCAACGAGAATACACGTTGGAAACTTCACACCTCGCTCAACGCCAGCAAGCTACTGCCAATCTTCCCGTCAGTTTTAATATATCACATGCAAGTAAGTTAATGCCATCCTTTGTAGAAGCAGAAGTTGATGTGTTTTTCACCACCTTTGAAACTCTTGCTAATCAACTCAGTTGGCCTGTCGACCAATGGGCCACACTTCTCAGAGTCCATCTAACAGGTAGAGCTGCAGTCATACTCAGTACTCTGGCGTCTGAGAATGACTACCACACTCTGAAACAAGCAGTGTTGGACGCCTACCTCCTCTCTACCGAGAGTTATAGAAGGAAATTCCGTGACCACCTGAAGGCAAGTACCACTACCTTCCTCGAGTTTGCTAACACGAAACGGAGGTATTTCATGAAATGGCTGGAAGCAGCACATGTCTCTACTTTTACAGAACTCGTCAACCTGATGCTTGTTGAAGAATTCTTGAGGCGTGTGCCGCCTCCTGTCCGCCTCTACTTAGCAGATAAAGAAGAAACCGACTACCTGAAGTGTGCTAAGTCGGCTGACACTTACAGCCTCATCCACCGGCTGACACCCGAACCATCCTCCAGTAAGAAGTCGTGGTACAGTTACGAGAAGGTGAGCCCCGATCAAGCTGGTTCACAACTGTACTGCAAGTATTGTAGACTCTATGGACATACCATAGACAAGTGTGGTAAGTCTCAATACAAGGGAATCACTGACCAACAAAAACCCAAACCAACTCCTCCTAAGTCCGGTAAGCCTGTGATGAATGTTGGTGTTGAAGTTAATGATCTTTCTCTTTTCAGTAACCACCTGTATACTGGAACTGTCTCTGCCAACGGTTCAAATCCGGAGGGACGTTTCAAATTGAAGATCTTGAGGGACACAGCGGCTCTACAATCGATCATCTTGAAGTCGGCTGTGCCCAACATCACCTACACCGGAGAAACTGTCTTCATCACTGACCTCACTGCTACCACTCCATACCCTCTCGCCAGAGTCCACCTGGATTGTCCCTACGTGAACGGGGAAGTCCAAGTCGCAGTCAGGGAAAAGCCTTTTCCCATGCCTGGAGTGCAACTTCTCCTAGGCAACGACTTGGCAGAAGACCTGCAACCGACCAACCTCATCGTCATGGACAAACTCCAGGTGTGTAACTCTGTGCCAAGTAACCCTATTCTAGAGTATGTTCCAGCAGAGGTTCAAGAGAGTGATGAAGTTTCTCCTCCGGTTCTCGTGACCACCCGTGCACAAGCCGCACGTCCACAGCCAGCTGACTCTACTGCTACCGCTGTCCCTCAAGACCCTCAGAAACTCCCCCCGCATCTGACCAAGTTGGAGTTCCGTAAGTTGCAGAGGGAAGATCTTACTTTAACACCATTGTTTTTCCAGGCTGAGACTCAACCCGACAGTATTCCTGGGTTCTTCCTAGAGAACGACTTGCTCTACCGCAGATATAGACCCAGTAAACTGAAGGAGGACGATTGGGCCAACATCGAACAACTTGTGATTCCCACCAGCCTGCGGCCCACTATTCTACACCTGGCCCACGGAGCATTCTCCCACTACGGCTTCAACAAGACTTACCATGGGATTCGTCAAGACTACTACTGGCCAGGTATGGTAAATAACGTCAAACAGTACGTAAAACAGTGTCATACATGTCAGATGGCAGGCAAACCGAACATCTCCATTCCCAGAGCGCCACTGATTCCCATACAGGTGCCTGCGGAACCTTTCCACAGACTCATAATAGACTGTGTTGGTCCTTTACCTCGGACCAGTTCAGGTAACGCCTACATCCTAACCATCCTGTGTCCTACCACCAGATTTCCCATAGCAGTTCCAGTGAAGAACATCACGGCTGCTACGGTTATAAAACATCTATTGAAGATCTTCACTCAATACGGATTTCCCAGGGAGATTCAAAGTGACTGTGGTACCAACTTCACCAGTGATCTCTTCAAAAGGACACTGGAGGAGTTCAACATCAAACAGGTATTGTCCAGCCCTTATCATCCTGCTTCACAGGGTTCTCTTGAACGTAGTCATCAGACCATCAAAGCACTCTTGAAAAAGTTTTGTAGTGAAACCTCGAAGGATTGGGATAAGCAGATTGACCTTATAATGTGTATTTTCAGAAGTCTCCCCAATGAGTCCCTAGGAGTATCTCCTTATGAGATGCTCTACGGCCGTAAGTGCCGTACTCCCCTTAAGGCTTTCAAAGACTCTCTCCGAGATGCCACCTTCAGTGAGCATCAGAATGTGCCCCAGTTTCTTCAAAACCTTCAACACATTCTAGAGAGAGTCCACCGTTTTGCCCATAATAATCTATTGAAAGCCCAGGAGAGAATGAAAACTCATTACAATCAGACCAGCAAAATAAGAAAATTCAAGCCGGGAGACTTCGTCCTTGCCTACTTCCCTATCCCAGGTTCACCTTTACAAAACAGGTTTTCAGGACCCTACTGCGTCAAAGAGTGCAGGAATAATAACAACTACGTAATAGAGACTCCAGATAGGCGGCGGAATACCCAGCTGTGCCACGTCAACCTCCTGAAGCAATATAATGGTACTCCTCCCACTGTCCTGACTAATTGTTCTACCTTCACAGAACCCTACATCCACAGTGAGACCTTCCCAGCTTCTCCTCCCGAAAGCACTGACAAGGAGTCAGCGCTTTCTAATTCCGAAATCCTTAATGATCTTCCCAAATGCTTTCAGGATAATAATCGTGCTCCTTTGCCCTCTTCTAATTCCACTCTCACCTCGTCAGATAAGCCCTTCATCCTCCATGTCGACGCCAATGGTACCGACGTTGGTGGTGTCGTGATGCAGCAACGAGGCGAGAAGAATACACCTGTCAGCGACTACTGCTACAAGGAACTACGGAACAATTGGCAAGGAGCTACTCTTCCTCATCCTGAAGCTTCAGCATTTCACTCCACACCTGAAAAGTGCTCGGTCCACCATCAACACGGACCACACCACCCTACACCTCCTGCAGCACGCCCACTTCTCATCTCAACGTCTTCTACTATGGGCTTGCTAACTGCAGAAATTCAACCTGGAGACACGCTATACCAAGAGTCTGACAACATCTTAGCCCATGATCTCTCCAGAGTTTATGAAGTAGAAGCAACTCCATCCATTACTCCACCACATAACGACATACTTCTTCCAGAACCGCAGGCTTCGGGGGAGATTTGTGACGATAATCTCCTTCAAGAGATTGAGCCTGCTCTTCCCTCCACAATTACGTCGTTGAAATTATATAAAACTACTATGGAAGAAATGTCCAACAACGACAACAACACCAGCAAGGTTTGCCAGAGCGCAAAACGTATGCAGCCAGAGACACCTGCTCAGACTCAAACCGCCAAACTACCTGTCTTATTACCGGCTCCGCTGATTGGTCGCCGGTCTGGCTGAAACTGCACTCGCCCCCCCCATACTACTTGATGTCTGGGGTCGCCACGACCTCAGACCTCAGAATATTCTGTGCTTCCGCGGTTACAACTCCTCCCGGCTAGACGTTAGCGTATACTGAGAGAGGTGGTAGCTTAAAGCCAATATTCCAGCACCTCACATTTCTTTTTGTATTGCACTTCTTGTTATTTTGTCTTAACGTAACTTTTCATTGTGTCATTTAATTATTCTTATTCTTTTGATTGATTGATTTTATTATAAGAATTTGTTTGTCCATTTTTTCATGTTTTGATTTATTTAACGTAATTAAAATTTCATTGTTAAAGTTTACTTGTGTTTTGTGTGTCTTCTCCTTACCTTACCACAGACGAAGTTCCAGTTTTTTCTATTTTTTTTATAACTATGTGACGAGGCCATACCCCTAGCCTTAAACAGCCGAACACCAACGCGTTACCATCACAATATATATATATATATATATATATATATATATATATATATATATATATATATATATATATATATATATATATATATATATATATATATATGTCCAACATAACAGGCCAATTACATTGGATTAATCTTTGTGTTTAGATAGGAGATGCCTCGTATGGGCCAATAAGCCTTCTGCAGCCCCTATGTTTATCCCTTATGTATCCCCCCATGTTTTCACCTTCATTGTATTATCACCTGACCTAATGCGGGTATAAAATCAACTAGTATTGTAAGATCTGTTCACTTGAGAATGAACCATGGAGGTTCGAAACGTCGTGCAAATTATACAAATAAGTGTAATACACTCTATAGTAAATCACTTCTTTTCTTCACCTTAAAAGTACGAAAATGAGTTTTGGAGAACTCCTATTTCAATTAAGCCCTGATGCTAAGAAAATAGTTAGAGGGATAGAAGCCCTAAACCAGAAAATAATAAATACAGAATATGCGGTCATATTCAATGAAATATATATATATATATATATATATATATATATATATATATATATATATATATATATATATATATATATATATATATATATATATATATATTTATCTATTGTTGTGTTTTTCAAGAGATCCATAACCTTTAAGCACCTTTTTGCATTATTATTTTTGTATCAACCCATGTTTATCTTGTAACCATCAAATATATATATATATATATATATATATATATATATATATATATATATATATATATATATATATATATATATATATATATATATATGTCGTACCTAGTAGCCAGAACGCACTTCTCTGCCTACTATGCAACGCCCGATTTGCCTAATAAGCCTAGTTTCATGAATTAATTATTTTTCGACTACCTAACCTACCTAACCTAACCTAACCTAACTTTTTCGGCTACCTAACCTAACCTAACCTAACCTATAAAGATAGGTTAGGTTAGGTTAGGTAGGGTTGGTTAGGTTGTCATATATCTACGTTAATTTTAACTCCAATAAAATAAAATTGACCTCATACATGATGAAATGGGTAGCTTTATCATTTCATAAGAAAAAAAATTTGAGAAAATATATTAATTCAGGAAAACTTGGCTCATTAGGCAAATCGAGCCTTGCATAGTAGGCTGAGAAGTGCGTTCTGGCTACTAGGTAGGACATATATATATATATATATATATATATATATATATATATATATATATATATATATATATATATATATATATATATATATATATATATATATATATATGTGTGTGACTGCCCATAGGTAATTGAACCATTTATGGGGAAAATATGGAGGAGTGTACTTCTGTCACAGTCGAGCAACTTAATATTTTCCACCACCCAGCGAGAATATTTGTAGCTGGATTTAGCAATTCTGGGAAAACGACTCTAGCGGGAAATTTATGTGTTAAATACCACGGAAAACTCTAAAAATTTTTAGTGTCAACTGCAAATAATACAGAATATCCTCTTTCAAACATTCCCTTTCTGCGAAACAAGGTTACTCTCTCCCAGGAGCTGAGTAACCCACTAGAGTATAAAGATCTTTTTTCAAATGGGTCAGTTTTGTATATAATTGACGACTTATACCTGGAAGCCATACAGAGTCTAATTGTAGCCAATATCTTCACCCGAGTTAGACACGACAATATTTCCGTAATTCTAATTAGTCAAAATTTGTTTCCCCAGGGGAAATATGCCAGGACAATAACTTTAAATTGTAGCCATTATATATTAATGAAGCAGAGAGACATAACCCAACTTGAAATTTTAAGTTGCCAGTTATATGGGCGAAAAACTACTAATAGTTTCGTTGAAATATACCATCGGGCAATATCCCAGAGCAAGTATGGTTACTTATTCGTCGATCTGATGGTTCCTGAGGCATTACAACTATGAACGAGCACCGCCAATGAAGACCTGTGTGAAATTGTTTATCAAATGTAATAAAAAAAAATGTCTCTAACGATACAGAAATGGACTATTCTTACCAGCATCTATAATGACATTTCTAACTTGGCTGGTTTCACAGGATCAATTAAAAAATTGTATAAGGCTGCCAGACTTAAAGACCCTAACATTAGTGTTGCAGATGTGAAGGAATTTCTTCGTGGAGAGCGATCTTATACCTTACATGGGAGAAATTTAGTTAGGTTCCCCAACAGAAAATATTAGCTCCTAAGCCTCGTACCATAATTGCCTGTGACCTAGGGGACTTTTGTAGTTTACAAAAATACAATAATGATGTTAAATATATTTTAATTTGTGTCGATGTTTATTCCCACCTAATGCAGACTCAAAATTTAAAAACAAAAAATTCGAGTGATGTGTTAGTTGCTCTAAAGAAGATATTAAAGGAAACGCCTCAGTTTCTCGGTGCAAGGCGGATATTCACCGACCGAGGTAGAGAATTTTACAACAAGTCAGTTCTTGCATATGGATACCACACGTAAACATCTTACTCTGTTTAATTTCTATGATGCTCTACCTTCCTTTAAACAGCTTTTCGCGCCTTTGAATCTTCCCTTCTTGCCGCTTAGCATTGAAAGAACCAGCTCCGGTTTCTTAAAGACTGTCTTGCTGAGCAAGTTCTCCCTCTTTCTTTATCTCACTTTCTCCAGTTCAACACTTCGAGATCTCCTTTCCCTGAACATGCCCGCCTTCTTCTTCAAGAACTTATTCATGCCACCTCCTTGCAATTTGACGAGGCTTTTCTTGCTGTTCATCAACATCAACGCTTTCTGTCCTCTTCTCTTCCCAGTGATCTATGCAATATCATATTTCCAATTGCATTTGACACTGCTCACGTCTCCTCTTCCCCCCACTCCTCCACACTACACAACAAACTTCAACGCCTGATCTCCAATAGTCCTTGGGCCAAATACTCTCTCTCTGACTGTGTTACCAACCTTTCATCCTACTCTCTTTCTAAGCACCAGCAATAACTTCTTGGCCTTGGTCTGTCTTTTGCTACTTCCCCTGGCCCACGCTGTGGCATTGATCTCATTAGTTCCTTTGACAGGTTTGTCAATTCTAACTCTAGTACTCTTTCGGACCTGTCTGCCTTTAGAGGGGCCCTTATCCCTGTTCTTGACAGCTTGTTTTCTAAAAATCACCACCTTCTTCGTCGCTTATAGCTTGCCCTTGCCTCCCTGAAATCTAACAACTCTATTCTTATCCTTTCTTCCGACAAAGGCAATTCGGTGGTTGTCCTTGACCGTGAGGACTACCTCCGAAAAGCATTTGCCTTGCTCTCTGACTCTCGCACTTATGCTCCTCTGACCTCTAACCCTTTGGATCGCCTCAAAACTTCCTTTAACCGCAAACTAAGACAGCTCTCTAGTCTTTGTCCTCCTGACTTTGATCTCATTAAACGTTTCCTTGTCATCTGCCCTTCTCTTCATTATTTCTATGGTCTTCATAAACCTGGTGTTCCTCTTCGTCCTATCATTTCTTCACGGGGCTCTGTCAGCTATCCTCTTGCCTCCTTGCTCGCTAAAACCTTGACACCTTACCTTAGCACTTTTTCCCCTGCCCACCTTCGTCACTCTCAGGACTTCATAGAAAGACTGCGCCTGCAACCCTCTTGTAAGATGCTTAGTCTTAATGTAGACTCTCTGTTTACTAATGTTCCGCTTGATGACGTTCTCTCTTTCCTTAGACAGAAGGCATCAGAGGGCCTTCTTCCTCTCCCGCTTCCCACTGACGTTTTCCTCGATCTCATTAGACTCTGTGTTGACTCTAACTCTTTCTCTTTCAACGGTAAATATTACACTCAAACTTTCGGTGTCGCTATGGGTTCCCCTCTCTTCCCTGTTCTTGCTAATTTCTACATGGAATACTTCGAAACTGTTCTTCTTCCTCCTTCTATTAATACTCGTCCCTCTCTCTGGCTTCGCTATGTTGATGACATTTTTGCTTTATGGCCTCATGACCTTAATCTTTTCCAACCTTTCCTCGCCTCTCTTAACAATCTGGCTCCTTCTATCCATTTCAAAGTTGAGTGGGAATCTAATTCCCTCCTTCCTTTTCTTGACGTTCATGTCCACAGCTCTGTGTCCGGGTTCTCTTTCTCTGTCTACCGTAAACCCATGCATAGTGGCATGTACATTCACTTCTTTTCCTACCATCCTCCTTTTGTTAGGAAAAGTGTCCTCGTCTCTCTCTTCCTCCGCGCTCTACGCATCAGCGACCCTCAGTTTCTGGATTCTGAAATTGCCTTTATTTACAAATTATTCTCTCGCCTTGGTTACCCTTTGCATTTCATCAACTGTGCCTACTCTCAAGCTAAACGAAATTTCTTTCATCCTAAGCCTGCTTCCAACACTAGTAGCACTGTACTATGCCTTCCTTTCATATCTGAACTGAAAACTTTTACCAATACCTTTTGTCCTCTTGACATTAAACTCGCCTTTCGACAAACTAACACACTTCGTTGCAATCTAGTTCACACTGCTCCTCCTGCTTCTAATGCTGCTGGTGTCCACTCTATTTCCTGTTTGTCTTGTCCTCTCCAATACTTTGGCGAAACTGGCCGTACACTGAATGACAGACTTAAAGAACACGAGAGAAGTGTTAAGTCTGCAGACATTAACAATGCTCTCTTCTGCCTTGTGAGGGATTCTAATCATCCCATTGATTGGTCCTCCTCCAAAATAATCTTTCCTGCCTCTACTCTACACAGACGCCATCTTGTTGAATCGGCTCTAATACACAATGTACCCAACATGAACTTGAGTCCTGGCTTTGTTGCTGTGGACTCTTCCCTTTCACAGTATATACTCAAATGCTCTAATCTTTCTAACAAACGTGACCTAACATAAGCCTACCCCTTTCATTTATCTTTCCTTTTCTTTCTCTTGTCTCCCTTTTCTGTTCATTGTCTTCTCCTACGCTCCAATGCTATCCTCTTCTTATTCCTATCTCCTTCTCATTCGGTGGTTATAATAGGAGCTGCGTCGTATGGGCCAATAGGCCTTCTGCAACTCTTATTATTATTACTATCCCTTCTACTACACCTTACTTTGCTCCTCAGCTCTCTCTTGCTTATTTATTGCCTGTCTCTATTTCCTCATCACAATCGACTTGAGGACGGACCGAAACGTCGTCGTCCCTTCACCTTCTAGTGTGTGGTCTGGTCAACATACTTTAGCCACGTTATTGTGACTCATCGCCTGCAAGTCAGTTCAAAATTATTTTAATAAGAAAAATATTATATTATATAGTGTATTTTCGGAAATGAAATCTAGCATAGTGGAGCGGGCCATCAAAACTTTAAAACATAAACTGTATCATTATATGAACCTAGCTAATTCATTAAAATACATCCACATCCTCCCAAAAGTCGTGGACGTGTACAACCACACATTCCACTGGATACCAAAAAATACTCCTCATGCCATTCATAAGTTGCAAAATATTGAAGATATACGATGACAGTTTAAGGTCATGTATTTAAACAATGACTCCTCCATAACTCCCATCAGTCCACGGCTGTACCTTGGGCAGCATGTGCGACTGGCAAAGCGTAGGAATATATTTCACAAAGGCTTTTGGCACCAAAATACAGAAGAAATATTTCTAGTGTCACATATTGGCAGAACACATCCAATCCCAACATATAAAATCAATGATTTAAACAACGAGCCGGTCAGTGGCATGTTTTATGAGCAAGAATTGATCCCAACATCCCTTCCAGACTATTTTCCTATAACGATATTACAGTCTAGGAAAACATCGAAAGGACACAGAATATTTTGTCAAGTGGAGAAGGTACCCAGATTCTAGCAATAGTTGGATTAAAGCTCAAGACATTGTCAAATTTAACAAAAAATGACAGTTCATGAGGACTCTCTCGTCGAGAAACATCATCAATTGTTATTTTTATTAAACAATTTATCAGCCAAGAAGCGGAATAAACTAATCAAGGCTTTAAAACGGCAGGAAATTGAATCAATTTGTGAAATTTTTGCCAATTTTCTGAAACGAAACATCCCGGTTCAACTGCAGATTATTAATGGCTTACAGAGGTATCAGAATGACATTCGTTCTGTAGCACTTAAGAAAACTCCATTGTACAAGAAGAATATTCTAACTTCTAGGCGTGGTGGGGCGATTTTGGCGGCTCTGCTACCTTTGGCTGTATCGTTAATTTCCTCCCTAATAAGGTAATTACATAAATAAGTAACGAGAGAAAAAAAATGGTGAAAGAATATTGCCTGGTACCACGATTCATAGCCGAAAAATATTTATTTAATAAAAACAAGAACACACCATCACCTCTTAATGCGGTGGGTCTGCCCTCTCCCAGCGGTGATGATGGTGAAAGTAAGTCCTTCTCTTTAAAAAACGAAAGCAATTCAAGTAATAATGTTGGCAGTAGCTGTAACCAGCCCACCTGTGACTCTGGCGATGGTGATGGGGGAATGGGGGAAGTGGACACTCCCCCCTCTCACCCGACAACAACGACTTGTGGGCGGTGTTGCCACGGCAGCTCCTCCAGCCGAGTGGGGCTGGTGTGACAACCATTAAATGTCATTGAGCCCGCCGCCGCCGCTCTTTAAAAAAAGCAAAACGCTGGCTGGCCGGTGCGACCATCGCCTTAAAAAAAAATAAAAAAAGGGAACATTCCATCCTACCGGCTGAAATGCGGCTAATTGTTGCTGGGCACACTCCTCATAAAGCCACCATCATGACCCAAAATCCAAGTCTGGACAACTTAATAAATGTGAATTTTAAAATTGAGGAAATTCCACATGTCAAAGCATTATTGAACATGTTTGAGCAAAACAGCCAACAGGTGATATGGGATAGCCGTGGAAATTTATTAAAGCCTGTACAAAATTTAAATATTTTAGATATAATTAAAACTCTAGCCTTTACCACAGGACAATTTAGGGCAACTGACAAGGAGGATGTAAGGGTTTTACTGAAGGTGGCTGACATAGACCCAATCTTCATACGTAATTATCGTGCCAGATCACAGTTAAAAGGGGGAAGGGGTATCCATAGGAGACCCCATTGGGAGCCGTATTGAAGACATATATGAAGCTCATCTTAAAGGCCACCATATTCAGTTGCGTATCCACCATGGAGCAAGCTTCTAGACCCAGTCCACCTCCACCTGCAGAAGACAAATCTCCCTTATTAAAGAAATTGGTTGCTACTCAGCGGTACTACAAGTATGTCGAACACAAATGTACATTGATATATGCATTGTGGGATTGTTATGACCGTCTTGTGTTGAGTGCCCCTCCAGAACGGGCTTTTAAGTCATTTGGAGAAACGGTGAGACGTTATGAAGAATATTCATCCCAGGAAATCCAGACGGAGATATGGCAAATGGAAAAATTAACCTTCCAACATTGAGACCAGATTACAGCCTTCGAGTCTGGGCGGAGTGTCCATGGGCTTTTAAGGTGAGGAAGGCGGCCTCTACCCCACACCCCTACACTCCTCTCCCTCCAGGTGGGGACACAGGTGTATTTAAAGGTCCCTCACCGTCGCTCCTGGTCACTATAGTGGTCGTCGACACGCTCCTCACAGCCGCCCTTCGCCATGACGTTATCATCCATCAAGACAATAAACGACGACATCACAGACACCCACGCCTTTGGGGTCAGTGATGTTATTGTTTACGACCTACCCGCTGCCGTTGTGCGTCCCTATGGACTGGCAAGTGTGATATGGAATTCTTACAACTACGCCCGTGTGGAACGTGATGGTCTGACTAATGTCAACAGAGCAACAATACGTTATCGGTCTACCCCAGGGGACATTGAAGTGAAGATAGCCCCTTACCCCTCCGACGGTCAAGATATTGTCGAAGAGCCAGTTCTCTTCTTCCGCCCCACCATAGTGGCGCTAATTTCTGCATTCGGTGCATTTACCCTTCGAGTAAAACCCTATAACTCAGGAGCAAGTACAGTCTTCCGCCGACATCCACTATATCACCAATGTCACCCTGGATACAGGCAGAAACAGATTGTTTTGGCTCAAATGTGCCTTAACAAAAGTGGGCAATCTAATGGTGAGAACCCCCACCATGTTTCGGCTGGTGGTGCTCCATGGCTTAGGGGCTTCCCGTGATGGTATGGACAACTGGCACAAGGACGTCGGACCCATGCTGATCTCACTTCATCACGAACTGAGCAAGCATAACAAGGAGCTTGTAATCCTCAAACGTCCCACTGCTGTTACCCCATCAGTGGTACCCCTCCCGATCGATGATCCCAGAGGAGAGGGTGATAGTAAAACTATCACCCTAGACGCAGTGGTGGGGGAGGGTGCCACCACCCCAGGAAGCTCTTCTCGTTCTACACCACCAGCTACCCCCAGGAAGAAGAGACATCTACAAGAGTACTCATCCAGCTCCACCTCCACCACCGCTCCACCTCCACCCACAACATCTACCACAGCCAAACGACAGATCGAAACCACTATCGACTTCGACCCTCACACAAATCATCGTATCGACAGCATCCTCGATGGAGAGTCACAGGAAATATTCCTGTTGTCCTCCCCACCGAAAAAACAACGAAAGCTGTAACCATCCTCCAGAAAAGAAGAGGTGGCAGCACCACCACCGACAGTAACAGCAGCAGCAACGACAGCAGCAGCAGTACCACTATCTACAGCAGCTCCAGCGGTGGTGACAGCGGTAGCAGCAGCAGCAGCAGCACCATCAACGGTGGCAGTGGCGTCCGCGGTACCAACAGCGGCAGCAGTACCACCATCTACAGCAGCTCCAGCGGTGGCAGCAGCAGCACCAACAACGGTGGCAGTGGCGTCAGCGGTACCAACAGCTCCAGCAGCGGTGGCAGCAGCAGCGACAGCAGCACCAACAGCTGCTGTTCTTTATATGTAATTTGTTGTGGGAATAATTCCCCTGTTGTAGTTCTTTAAAAAACAAATATTTCCTTTGTAGATTAATAAAATAAAATATAAGTAATGATGTTTTATTTCCCCATCATACAAAAACCTCTCTCCCATATATCCCCCAATCAGTACATAAGTGAACAATGGCTGAGGAACATTAAATATACCTTACTAGTCTCGACCAAGAAGATATATACAACAACACAAGTTCAGCATTTACAAACACCATCCCCATACTACATTTAAACCCTTCCATTAAACATGAAGTGGCCTTAGTCAACATACTCCTGCCCAGGCGAATTAATGCTATCATCAAGGATGAGGGGGAGTCTGGCAAAGATGTCTATGCTACTTTTAAACGTGGAACTCTTTCTAAAAGCCCAGAACACCTAATTTATACCTTCCTTCACAAAACCAACATATTATCCATAAATCATCACATTCATCACGGGTGAGCTTAGCCGGCAAATAATCACCGACATGAAACTAAGTTTCAGGAGTGATTTCAAAATATACTTCACAGAAAGAGAACCAATCCTCACCTATGACCAATCCTTAGACCGAGTATTACTAGCTTCAACTATTAACAATGAAGGTACTGGCTCGTTATATTCTCTCAGCCTTCAATTTAAACACAGAATAGCTAATGTACTTGGTTTTGACAGCAGTCGCAAATATAATGGAGGATTTATCGGGTAAAAACAGATGACATTACAACAGCCTCGAAGGTCGTGGCCTCATTCCCCCCAGACAATGACAGAGGTTGTGACTATTTACTCATTTATAGTGATGTCATCGAGCCGGAACGATACATGGGGCAAATTGTAAATATCTTAGATGCAATCTATTATCATGACTCATATTCTAGAGGGGCTCATCCCCTAGTGTACAAGACATTAAATACTAACACGTTGGAGAAAGTAAGTATTAAAATAACAGATCAGTTTGGGCGAATGGTTAGTTTTGAAGATGGGAGGTTGGTTACGGCAGTCTTGCATATCAGTCCTAAAGTATAGCAATATAATCTATATAAATATATATATAAATAAATAAAATAATAAATAAATGTTTATTTAGGTAAGGTACATACATGAAGAGATTTTACAAAGTTTGTTGGATTAATAGATAGAGCTAGTACATACAATGCCTAAAGCCACTATTACGCAAAGTGTTTCGGGCAGGAAAAACATTAATGACTAAAGTTTAATACTAATGGGTAAAAAGAATAAAATGTGTTGAGACCAAATAAAAATAGAGGTAAAAGAGGGGGGAACGTGGCTCAAAAAGCAGCACAAATACAATTACAAATTATTACAGACAATTACATTCAAACAGCGTTGTTTTGAAAAAAAAAAAAACGTACATGGGTTGACAACAGAGGGGTAAGGTAGGTTACAGGGAATTTATTAGGTAGTGCTTAATTTTTATCTTAAACTGGTTGAGAGAGATATAGAAGTGTAGAGATATATTATATTGAGATATATTATATATATATATATATAGAAGTGTTTACCCACGACTTTGGTTATTATAGGAAGAGGTGTCGGGATGCGTGTACCATTCCACCCACCTTCTCAGAAGGAGTTCGGAGAGATCTTCTCTCCTCTCTCTAGGAGACATGGGATGAGAGGGGGAGCGATGAATGACATACTCACATTCCAAGCACTTTATCTCAGATCTGGTGGTGGTTTTTTGGAACCTTGGCTGGCTTGGCTCGACGGACCATACCATTTTTCATGAAAGATGTAACACCGAGTGCTATCGATTTTGGGAAAAATGTTCTTGGTGATTTAACCAGTGGTAAATGGGATGTAAAGAGCGCTCTGAGAACTCACGGTATTGATGCTCGTAAGACTGTAGGGAAGAAATTGGAAACAGGCAGGAAAATTAAAAAACTCTCTAGGAGAATACAAAATAAAAATAAAAAATGTAAACGAGGTCTTGGGTATAAAAATGACGTATTTTCACTATAGTAAGCAGTCATACTTCACCTTTCGGAGAGGATCATGGGAGAGCCTAGCGGAGCTGGGGTGAAAATACCACTAGAATATTATAGCTCCAGTATTATTGACCAATTTCCTAGAAGTAACAGAATACGTAATGTGGAAAGTTCAATTGCCTCTACGCAGCAAATAGACATTCTACCTGTCAACCTCCCCATTAATCAACGTTTGCGGGATAATTACTTAGAATTCTGCATCCCTGGAACCCAGGGCGCCTTCTTAGATCTAGCTAATATTGTTATAGATTTTAAGGTATCTTTAACGAAAGATGACGATACCACAAAATTGGAAGAGGATGACTATGTGGAATTTGTGAATGGGTTGTCAAATACCATGTTTAAAGGTGTTCAGGTGTTTTTAGGAGAGCTGGTAGTTGAAACAAATTCTAATTTTAATTATTGGTCGTTTATTAAATTAATTACCTCCCTACCTCCATCAAAAATGTCTTCCTTGGGGAGAATTGGAGCCTTTCGTAGGGACTGGAGTGATGATGGTGTAATCGCTAACGAATTTACTAATACGTTTTTTACTGGAGCAACCGCCAAGGCTAAAAAATTTATGTCCGATTTAAAAGGTAAAGGTTTGTCAATGTGTTTTCCCCTAGTATTGGACGTAACAACCCTACACCAATACATATTAGATAATACAGATGTGCGTCTAAGATTGGAGCTCTCCCCACATGCTTGGGTGCTAAATACAAGTGTGGACGATGGCTCTAAGTATCGCTTGCATATAGATTATGCTAAGTTATGGGTAACACGAGTGTTCCCTTACCCAAGTGCCTACCTAGCCTTAAACAGCTCACTGTTAGCATCCCCTGACCCCATCACCTATACTTTCAATAGAACCATTTCTAAAACATATGTCCTAGTGGGGAATCAAACTAGTCTCTTAATTGATCAGCCTTGGGCGCAAGTAATTCCTCACAAGATATTCATGGTAATTGTACCAATGAATTATTTTGCCGGCCTTCACCAAGGTAATGGATTATATTTTGAAAATGCAAAGCTGAAAAATATTGCTATGTATTTGAACAATAACGCAATTTACCGAATTGGCGGTGATTTTGACAACCATTATTCCCGCCTTTATTACGAAACTTTCAAGACATTAGGGTTGGAGCGTGATTCACTACTAGGCTATGACACTTTTAATAAGGGGAGATCAATATTTGCCTTTGACTTAACCACCATTCAAACAAAAGATTCCCTCCCTGTGAAGAAATCTGGCAACTTGCGTATGGAGCTTGAATTTGGCGGTGGTGTTACATATAACAGACTGGTTTTACTGTTTGGGGAAATGACAGGGGTACTATCCAACGACGGGCAGAGAACTGTTCTATGTGACATGCGAGCTTAAAAACATAATGAATTGTTATGATATAAATATTAATTTAAAAATTAATCTAGGGGATCAAGTGCTCTACCTAGGATGTTATAATGCAGATGAGATAGAACATTTAAATATCTCATCAAGAAAACCTATCGTCCTCATAACTAACATTTTACCATCACACAGCAGATTAACTATGGGACATTGGGTAGCTATTTATGTTGATAAAGTTAAACATCGAATGTTTTTTTTTATAGTTATGCAATGTCGGCAGTTACTTATGGACATTATTTTCAGGGTTTTATTAAAACTAACAAAATAACAGAGGTGTTTGGAATGTGCTACAGACTCCAGAGTGATTTTACTCTTACCTGCGGGCTCTATTGTGTCATGTTTGTTCATAGGGTGAGTCACCTGGGGTTGCCTTCAACAGTACATTACTTACATAATGTATTTTCAAGCGTTAATTTAAAAATTAAATGATAAACGAGTCCTCGCTTATGCGCGACGATATTTACCTATGGAAACATCATTGTGTTAGGACATTTTGTAGAGGTGTAGGGGTTGGTTCTTATAGGTGGTGTAGAGAATATTTTTGTTAGCTAGGCAACCTACCTAACAAGGGGGATTACCCCGATATAAAAACCCCTCTCACCCACAACCTCCCCAGAAGACCTCCAACCTCCTCATCCTACAAATGGAAGGTGTCTCTCCAAAAACACCCACAGGGAAGATTGAAGTCCTTGAAGAGCCTGGTTAGTATTACCCTCACTTTCTGGTAAAGATTTTTTTTTCCCCCACAATAAAAAGTTTGTACATCCTCTATTTTACCTCTTTTTTTCAGTGCAATTCTTGGGACCCGTCCACATTTGTAGAGTAGTAATTCTACGTGGGGGGTCTGCCCCAAACAAGATGCTGTACGTAGCCTAATTGATGACGCCTGCTGTAGAGGACACAAGGTCGCTCCTGCAGGGGGAGAGGTATGTACTAGCTGTTCTTAGAGGAAATAGAATATTTTTCAAATAAAAGATGTAATCCTATAAAAACCTTTAATCACTATAAATTATTTCCCTCATCTCTTTCCAGAACACTTCAGATGTGGGGGAGAAGGAAACTCAACCAAAAGGCAACCACCCAACTCACCCCACACCCCCAAGAGAAGGGGGAGGAGGTCAAGACCTCCCCCCACTCACCACAGATGGGGAGACGTCAGAATTATACTCAGATGAGGATGGGGAGGTGGAGGGGAGTGAGGAATCCATAACTAATATTATTACCTATCATAATTAACTTCTTATACATCATTTGTGATTTTTACCTAATAAAGCATTAATAAATTCTTTGATTTTTTTAACCCCCTGGGGAGATTTATAATTTAATACTCTTATATAAGACCCACACGACCCCCACTGGGTGTGGAACTCTGTTACGGTAAAGTCAAGGTCATTAGGTGCGAGGAAGGGTATGGGCGACCACCCCTACCAAGAGGAACCTGTTTTACACCTGCCCCATAGAGGAATGTGGGGGCATAACTGGCACTCACCTGTGTGTGTTTATTATACAAATAAATTCATTTTTTACTTAAATATACTGCCATACTTTACTGTATAAATGAACATGGTCATAGCGGTACATAATAGATACCTATCTTCATTGTTTTTCGACTGCTACCACTCACACCTTGGGTGACCTAATATGGAGTGGCACTATGTGGCA
The DNA here is from genome assembly GCF_040958095.1 of Procambarus clarkii. NCBI lineage: Eukaryota > Metazoa > Arthropoda > Malacostraca > Decapoda > Cambaridae > Procambarus > Procambarus clarkii. Next base: position 11,949,941 of record NC_091182.1, on the reverse strand, counting down.
CTCCGCTTCTGATTTTCTTATCTGATTGCCATACATAGGTGGGTCTATCTGTCACCAAAATATCTACTGGTCATGCTTTTTATCATAATAGCTGGGATTTGAATCCCCGGCAGGTGGTGGTACAGTGGTATCTGCTCTAAATCTAGCTACCTCGATTTTAAGCCTTTGCTCCTCCAGTCTTATTTTTACTAATTCCAGTTCTACTTCCCTGTCCCTACGAGCTGCACATTCAGCTTGGCTGGGCTGGCATAAAGTTGTATCACTGGGCAATAGGCCCTGGTCTATGCAATACTGTAAAATTTCATTCACGAAAGTCCACTTTTTATCAGTGTCAGTTAACTCGAGGCCAAATTCTTTGCATAACAACACCAAGTGAGATTTGGTGAGTTTTTTAATCTCTACCACTGAGGGTCATTCACCAGTTCCTGCAATTTAGCCGCCATCAGTAATTAATCTAGCTCCTAGCCAAAGTAAAAATAAAAATAAAAATTGAAAAAAATACAAAAATTTGTAAAGCCCCTGTCACAAGGCCACACTTACCTCAATCATGAAGAGATCCAGTAGGGTGTCCAGTCAGTGCAAGATGTATCCATAGTTAGTTGATCTGGACCCTAGGCTACCACACAACCATTCTGCGGAATGCAAGAATTTTAGTTTTGGCACTCAAAAGTCTAATTTTTTACAATTTATGTATAATATATCAACTTCCAGTCAGGCCAACCACTTGTTATGGAAAAGGTATGTGTTGTATTTGTATAAATATATCAACTTCCAGTCAGGCCAACCACTTCTTATGGAAAAGGTATGTGTTGTATATGTATAAATATATCAACTTCCAGTCAGGCCAACCACTTCTTATGGAAAAGGTATGTGTTGTATTTGTATAAATATATCAACTTCCAGTCAGGCCAACCACTTGTTATGGAAAAGGTATACTGTGGGGGCCAATATTAAAATGCAAAGGAGTTCCTAAAATAGTGGCAATAGGGAGGCCCTGGCCCCCAGGGAAAGAATATTCCCAGAAAATAAACAATTGCTTGGCTAGAAAAACTGTCTAGTCTCAGCTAATCCCCCAATTCCACTCTCAACGGGAAGAGGAGATACTCCTTTCTTAGTGCTTATTTATTAAACCCTCTAATAACCCCCCATATACATTACTACAATAATATACTTTACCACTCTACCTTACGTTAACTACCTTGATCCACTTAGACAGGATACAAGGATACACTTACAAAAACTAAGGTAAAGTCTATTTAGAGAACAGCACTTGTAAGGCTTGAAGTAGCCTGGGTAGCTATGACCCACGTGGTACCCTAGTCACAATGGAGTACACTTAGTGATGCCAAAACACTGGCTTAAACTGCCTCTAACAAAACACAAACTTAGCCAGTATCACAGTAAACACACGGACGGTTACTTAACTTATAAATTGCCCCCAGAATAGGGTAAGGGGAGAGAGAAGGAGGGGAAGGAACAGAGTACCCAAGGAAGAGTGTCGACACCAGCACAGTCTCTAGAGAAGAGCGATGGAGAGCTCAGTCTAAGCTTTCTGAAGTTGCTGCCGGGAAGATACCTAGCTGATCGTACAGCAGACATCATCTCAAGTTTACTCAAACATTCATTACTAGTTACTTTAATAGTTCTAAGAATAGCTGATAACTAGTTCAATATTATATTTAATAATCAACAAGCTCAGAGTCCGAATAATCTGTGAGTAACAAGGTTTATCTTATGGCTGGCAAGGAAGAGGGAATCGAGGTATGAAAAGCCCCGAGTATAAACATTATTGTTAACTAAATATCCTTCTTACCTAACTATTTAGATTAAATTTGACTTCTGGTTTCCAATATGAACCCAGGGTCGTAACAACATGACCTGACTTTGTCCAACTTAAAGGGCCTACACAATATACTAGGATATGGGAGAAAGGTTCATGAGGAACTACAATTGGACGAAGGGGAACTCTAGGTACAGTTTAATTTGGTCTCTCACCAATTGACAGGTTACACACTTGCCAGGGAGTACGGGCTCTGGTAACTGATATCCAGGTTCGATTCCCGGACTGGGCAGAGTTTCTTTCACCCTTGATCTTTCACCCTAGATACCCCTGTTACCTAGCTGTAAATAGGTACCTGGGAGTTAGACAGCTGTTAAGCCCTACTTACTGTGTGTGTGTGTGTGTGTGTGTGTGTGTGTGTGGAAAAACATAGTTAATAGTTAGTAACAGTTAACTGATTGACAGTTGAGAGGCGGGCTGAAAGAGCAGAGCTCAACACCTGCAAGCACAACTAGGTGAATACACTGTCTACAATATCTGACAATATCTTTTTTAAATTTAGACAAATAAAAGCACTTTGATACTTGAAACACCATATGACCGATCCCTTGGTGATCACTTAAAAAATTGCTATGAGCAGCTGCTTTGGGGACTACAAGCTGGGTAACACTCTCACAAACCTCTAAAAAGGGAGATATCTTAGATCTCCATCGTCTCCAAGCTTGTACTAAAGAGGCACCCTTCTTGAGCCCGGATGGGCACATGTATAAGCAAGTAGATGGGGTCGCCATGGGTTCTCCCCTAGGTGTCCTGTTTGCGAACTTCTACATGGGTACCATCGAACAAAAGGTCTTAGTCGACATGAACTTGAAACCGGCCATATACTGCAGGTATGTTGACGACATTTTTACATAGGTACCTGATGTCAGACATCTGCAGGAGCTGAAGGAGGCATTTGAGCGGAATTCTGTGTTGCGTTTCACTTATGAGATGGAGAAGGATGGGAAGCTGCCCTTTCTAGATGTAACAGTCAGGGAAAGGAGCGGAGGTTTCCACACTGCAGTCTACACTAAGGAAACAAACATAGGAATGTGCCTCGATGCCAACAGTGACTGCCCAGACAGGTACAAGAGGAGTGTCGTTAACGTTTATGTTCTCCGTCCTCTCAGCCACAGCTCAGGATGGAAGCAAGTCGATGAAGAACTCTGTAGGGTAAGGCAGGTCCTAGTCAACAACGGCTTCTCCAATGGTTTCGTTGAAGACATCATAAGAATTAAGGTGAAACGCCATGCAACCTCTGAAGAGACAACTAACACAACACCTGTACCCCCTATTAGACTATTTTACAGGAACTTCTTTTCTACATCTCATAAAACGGAGGAAAGGGTCCTGAAAGATATTGTTAATAGAAACGTTTTCCCTACAGACAAAAGTCAGAACATACAATTGACGATCTACTATAAAACCAAGAAAACGGCCAACCTACTCATGGGAAATTCTCCAGACACAAAGCAGAACGCTTTAAAAGAGACCAATGTCGTCTATGCCTTAAAATGCCCACTTGTGGACTGTAAGCTTCAATGAATTCAGTATATAAGCAAGACAACAACATCTCTTTCCAGGCGATTAACGATGCATAAGCAACAGGTCTCCATTAAGAAACATATAATCTCTTCCCACAACCAGACCATCACCAGAAAAGTCTTAACAAAAAACACGGAAATCATCGATAGATACAGCGATAGCAGACGGCTTGATATCTGAGAAGCACTACACATTAAGAAGTCGACACCAGCAATCAACAGCCAATTAATGCACAACTATATTCTACCCACTTCAAGACTCCGGACCAATATAGAAGCATCAAGAAATATGGGCCAATAGGCTCTTTGCAGTTACTTCCATTCTTCCCTTTAAATTACAAAATATTATACCCATTGTTTCGTGTTCTGCCTTGTGTTGAAAGTTTGTTTTCACCTCATCCAAAACTGTTCAAACATATCACCTCACCCAAATGCAGGTATAAAATCGAAGTTGTTTGAATTCTGTTCAGTTATAGTTGAGTGTGTGTAAACTAAAGTCTTTGAAAATGTAATAAGTTTTGCGAAACGCATTCAAGTGTCGCGTCAGACTAGAAATAAAAATTAATTTTGGAGAATTGATTTTTCAGTTACCATCAACAGTGAAAAGAAATGTAAGAAACATAGAGAAAATTCGTGTTAGAATTATTAATCTTACCTTTTAGGTCATATTTAATTATATATATATATATATATATATATATATATATATATAT
>NC_091182.1:11848365-11943365 GCF_040958095.1 Procambarus clarkii | reverse complement strand
CAGAGGGGGAATGCTCGCTGCATCCTCGGTTCCTGCCTGGCGTCGGAGAAGTTCGAGGAAATCTACAGCCTCTAGGAAGCAAACTTTTTTGTGTGTCCTCTTAATGTTCATTTTTTTTATAAAATCAAATATGTAATTGTATAACCTTACATAATAAAGTGTACACCATAAAAAAGGTGGGTGGTAGGAGAATCGAACACTCTTACGTATTCAGAGTTAAATGGCAAGTTTTTCCCTGAATGCTCTGTGTTCCCTTCTCTGAGGCTGTGGGTCCCTATAATTGCACCAGAGGTGGTACCCCCCTATATATATATATATATATATATATATATGACAATGTCAGACCACGGAGGAAAAATGAAACAGGAAATTTCCTTAAGTACTTTCGTATATTAAATACATCTTCAGAAGAAGTGACCTTCTGAAGATGTATTTAATATACGAAAGTACTTAAGGAAATTTCCTGTTTCATTTTTCCTCCGTGGTCTGACATTGTCACATTCTTAATCACGTGTTTATTTTCGTGATATACACACACATATATATATATATATATATATATATATATATATATATATATATATATATATATATATATATATATATATATATATATATATATATATATATGTATATATATATATATATATATATATATATATATATATATAAATATATATATATATATATATATATATATATATATATATATGTATAAAATGTATAAAATGTATAAATATATATATATATATATATATATATATATATATATATATATATATATATATATATATATATATATATATATATATATATATGCATATATATATATATATATATATATATATGTATGTATAAATATATATATGTATAAAATGTATAAATATATATATATATATATATATATATATATATATATATATATATATATATATATATATATATATATATATATATATATGTCGTACCTAGTAGCCAGAACGCACTTCTCAGCCTACTATGAGAGCCCAATTTGCCTAATAAGCCAAGTTTTCATGAATTAATTGTTTTTCGTCTACCTAACCGACCTAACCTAACCTAACTTTTTCGGCTACCTAACCTAACCTAACCTATAAAGATATGTTAGGTTAGGTTAGGTAGGGTTGGTTAGGTTCAGCCATATATCTACGTTAATTTTAACTCCAATAAAAAAAAATTGACCTCATACATAATGAAATGGGTAGCTTTATCATTTCATAAGAAAAAAATTAGAGAAAATATATTAATTCAGGAAAACTTGGCTTATTAGGCAAATCGGGCCTTGCATAGTAGGCCGAGAAGTGCATTCTGGCTACTAGGTACGACATATATATATATATATATATATATATATATATATATATATATATATATATATATATATATATGTATATAACTTTTTAGACACTCAACCCACCAGGGGACTCGAACACTGGCCAACAAGGTGGCAGTTGCATGCTGTATCCACTACACTATACTTCAAAGCCATTAAGAGAGGTAGGAATTCTGGGGTATTTAACCAACCAGAATTCCAATCCTCTCCCAGGCAATGAGATAGTGTGGGACCTCGGATGCATATATATATATATATATATATATATATATATATATATATATATATATATATATATATATATATATATATATATATATATATATATATATATATATATATATATATAAATATATATATATATATATATATATATATATATATATATATATATATATATATATATATATATATATATAGACATATGTCGTACCTAGTAGCCAGAACGCACTTTTCAGCCAACTATGCAAGGCCCGATTTGCCAAATAAGCCAAGTTTTCCTGAATTAATATATTTTCTCTAATTTTTTTCTTATGAAATGATAAAGCTACCCATTTCATTATCTATAAGGTCAATTTTTTTTTATTGGAGTTAAAACTAACGTAGATATATGACCGAACCTAACCAACCCTACCTAACCTAACCTAACCTATCTTTATAGGTTAGGTTAGGTTAGGTAGCCGATAAAGTTAGGTTAGGTTAGGTTTGGTAGGTTAGGTAGTCGAAAAACAATTAATTCACGAAAACTTGGATTATTAGGCAAATCGGGCCTTGCATAGTAGGCATAGAAGTGCATTCTGGCTACTAGGTACGACATATATATATATATATATATATGTCGTACCTAATAGCCAGAACGCACTTCTCAGCCTACTATTCAAGGCCCGATTTGCCTAATAAGCCAAGTTTTCATGAATTAATGTTTTTTCGTCTACCTAACCTACCTAACCTAACCTAACCTAGCTTTTTTTGGCTACCTAACCTAACCTTACCTATAAATATAGGTTAGGTTAGGTTAGGTAGGGTTGGTTAGGTTCGGTCATATATCTACGTTAATTTTAACTCCAATAAAAAAAAATTGACCTCATACATAGAGAAAAGGGTTGCTTTATCATTTCATAAGAAAAAAATTATAGTAAATATATTAATTCAGGAAAACTTGGCTTATTAGGCAAATCGGGCCTTGAATAGTAGGCTGAGAAGTGAGTTCTGGCTACTAGGTACGACATATATATATATATATATATATATATATATATATATATATATATATATATATATATATATATATATATATATATATATATATATGTCGTACCTAGTAGCCAGAACGCACTTCTCAGCCTACTATGCAAGGCCCGATTTGCCTAATAAGCCAAGTTTTCATGAATTAATTGTTTTTCGACTACCTAACCATCCTAATCTAACCTAACCTAACTTTTTCGGCTACCTAACCTAACCTAAGCTATAAAGATAGGTTAGGTTAGGTAAGGTAGGGTTGGTTAGGTTCGGTCATATATCTACGTTAATTTTAACTCCAATAAAAAAAATTGACCTCATACATAATGAAATGGGTAGCTTTATCATTTCATAAGAAAAAATTAGAGAAAATATATTAATTCAGGAAAACTTGGCTTATTAGGCAAATCAGGCCTTGCATAGTAGGCTGAGAAGTGCGTTCTGGCTACTAGGTACGACATATATATATATATATATATATATATATATATATATATATATATATATATATATATATATATATATATATATATATATATATATATATATATATATATGTCGTACCTAATAGCCAGAACGCACTTCTCAGCCAACTATGCATGGCCCAATTTGCATAATAAGCCAAGTTTTCATGAATTAATGTTTTTTCGACTACCTAACCTACCTAACCTAACCTAACCTAACTTTTTCTGCTACCTAACCTAACCTAACCGATAGAGATAGGTTAGGTTAGGTTAGGTAGGGTTGGTTAGGTTCGGTCATATATCTACGTTAATTTTAACTCCAATAAAAAAAATTGACCTCATACGTAATGAATTGGGTAGCTTTATCATTTCATAGGCAAAAAATTAGAAAAAATATATTAATTCAGGAAAACTTGGCTTATTAGGCAAATCGGGCCTTGAATAGTAGACTGAGAAGTGCGTTCTGGCTATTAGGTACGACATATATATACATATATATATATATACATATATATATATATACATATATATATATATATATACATATATATATATATAAATATTATTAAATATGACCGAAAAAGTAAGATTAATAATTCTAACACGAATTTTCTCAATCTTTCGTACATTTCTTTTCACTGTTGGAGGTAAATCAAAAATCAATTCTCCAAAATTCATTTTTATTTCTAGTCTGACGCGACACGAGCGCGTTTCGTAAAACTTATTACATTTTCAAAGACTTTAGTTTACAAATACACAACTGAATAGAACTTACGCATCTCCGATTTTATATCTACATTTGAGTGAGGTGGATGGGGTGAGGTGGCATTAATAGGGTATTAATTTCATCAACACAGGACAGAACAAGAGGTGGCATTAATAGGGTATTAATTTCATCAACACAAGACAGAACAAGAGGTGGCATTAATAGGGTATTAATTTTATCAACACAAGACAGAACACGAAACAATGGGTATTGAATAGAATGTTTGTAGAAAGCCTATTGGTCCATATTTCTTGATGCTTCTATATTGGAGCGGAGTCTTGAGGTGGGTAGAATATAGTTGTGCATTAATTGGCTGTTGATTGCTGGTGTTGACTTCTTGATGTGTAATGCCTCGCAAACGTCAAGCCGCCTGCTATCGCTGTATCTATCGATGATTTCTGTGTTGTTTACTAGGATTTCTCTGGCGATGGTTTGGTTGTGGGAAGAGATTATATGTTCCTTAATGGAGCCCTGTTGCTTATGCATCGTTAAACGCCTAGAAAGAGATGTTGTCTTGCCTATATACTGGGTTTTTTGGAGCTTACAGTCCCCAAGAGGGCATTTGAAGGCATAGACGACGTTAGTCTCTTTTAAAGCGTTCTGTTTTGTGTCTGGAGAGTTTCTCATGAGTAGGCTGGCCGTTTTTCTGGTTTTATAGTAAATCGTCAGTTGTATCAACATTAACAACATTATATGGAGGACCTATGGCAATTCCACGACCAAGAGATGGTTTTCTGAACCTTGCAGGAATTAACCTCACTGAGGACCAAGTCACTCTCCTAAATCTGGGCATAAACTGTCATGTTATGTCCAGACCGAGTGAGATGGCCCGGAAAGTAGAGTTGGAAATTCTGTTCGACGACATATTCGACCTCGAGACACAAAAGAAGGTCACTACCAAAGATACCTTACAAGCAGAACTTATTGCAGAAGGAGGAAAGAATCGAGGCAATTACAGAAGCACCATACTGTCCCCCGAGCTCAAAGCGGCAGCTAAAAGCCTTCGTGAGAACAAGGAGATAGTTGTCAGGAGAGGTGACAAGTCGCCAATATATGTCATTCTTAAAAAAGACGAATATCTGGCGAAAATGAACATCATACTCTCTGACCAAACTAAGTTCCAAAGGGTAACGAAGGACACTACAGCCGAATTAAAAGCAAAGGTCAACAAACTGATCGAAACTGTGAACGCCAAGATATCCGGACTCCACCTGCCAAAGATCATTGGGGAATATAAACCTGGATATGCGTATGGAAATGTCAAGACACACAAGCCTGGAAACCCACTTCGGCCAATCATTAGCCAGATACCCACACCCACGTACAGACTGGCGAAGCGACTCAACGGCCTGCTGACTCCTTATGTTCCCTGCGCCTTCAGCCTGAAGTCTCCAAAGGAATTTGTTGACTTACTGCGGGGCACACGGGCCACAGGGATAAGAGCCTCGTTGGATGTAGAATCGCTGTTTACCAACGTACCTGTGGACGAGACAATCGGGATGATAGCCGACAGAGTGTATCGTGATCCAGCCTGTACTCCTCTTGACATACCAGAAACTATTCTGAGGAAACTACTCCAAGCTTGTACTAAAGAGGCCCCCTTCTCGAGCCCGGATGGGCACATGTATAAGCAAGTAGATGGGGTCGCCATGGGTTCTCCCCTAGGTGTCCTGTTTGCAGACTTCTACATGGGTACCATTGAGCGAAAAGTCTTAGTCGACATGAACTCTAAACCGGCCATATACTGCAGGTATGTTGACGACATTTTTACACAGGTACCTGATGTCAGACATCTGCAGGAGCTGAAGGAGGCATTTGAGCAGAGTTCCGTGCTGCGTTTCACTTACGAGATGGAAAAGGATGGGAAGCTGCCCTTTCTAGATGTAACAGTCATGGAAAAGAGCGGAGGTTTCCACACTGCAGTCTACACTAAGGAAACGAACATAGGAATGTGCCTAAATGCCAACAGCGACTGCCCAGACAGGTACAAGAGGAGTGTTGTTAACGCATATGTCGACCGTGCTCTCAGCCACAGCTCAGAATGGAAGCAAGTCGACGAAGAACTCTGTAGGGTAAGGCAGGTCCTAGTCAACAACGGCTTCTCCAATGGTTTCGTCGAAGACATCATAAGAAGGAAAGTGAAACGCCATGCAACCTCTGAAGAGACAACTAACAAAACACCTATACCCCCTATTAGACTATTTTACAGGAACTTCTTTTCCACAGCTCATAAAACGGAGGAAAGGGTCCTGAAAGATATTGTTAATAGAAACGTTATCCCCACAGACAAAAATCAGAGGATACAACTGACGATTTACTATAAAACCAGAAAAACGGCCAGCCTACTCATGAGAAACTCTCCAGACACAAAACAGAACGCTTTAAAAGAGACTAACGTCGTCGATGCCTTCAAATGCCCTCTTGGGGACTGTAAGCTCCAAAAAACCCAGTATATAGGCAAGACAACAACATCTCTTTCTAGGCGTTTAACGATGCATAAGCAACAGGGCTCCATTAAGGAACATATAATCTCTTCCCACAACCAAACCATCGCCAGAGAAATCCTAGTAAACAACACAGAAATCATCGATAGATACAGCGATAGCAGGCGGCTTGACGTTTGCGAGGCATTACACATCAAGAAGTCAACACCAGCAATCAACAGCCAATTAATGCACAACTATAATCTACCCACCTCAAGACTCCGCTCCAATATAGAAGCATCAAGAAATATGGACCAATAGGCTTTCTACAAACATTCTATTCAATACCCATTGTTTCGTGTTCTGTCTTGTGTTGATGAAATTAATACCCTATTAATGCCACCTCTTGTTCTGTCTTGTGTTGATGAAATTAATACCCTATTAATGCCACCTCTTGTTCTGTCCTGTGTTGATGAAATTAATACCCTATTAATGCCACCTCACCCCATCCACCTCACTCAAATGTAGATATAAAATCGGAGATGCGTAAGTTCTATTCAGTTGTGTATTTGTAAACTAAAGTCTTTGAAAATGTAATAAGTTTTACGAAACGCGCTCGTGTCGCGTCAGACTAGAAATAAAAATGAATTTTGGAGAATTGATTTTTGATTTACTTCCAACAGTGAAAAGAAATGTACGAAAGATTGAGAAAATTCGTGTTAGAATTATTAATCTTACTTTTTCGGTCATATTTAATAATATATGTCTACAGGAAAGACTGTTACCAAAATATACTAATATATATATGTATATATATATATATATATATATATATATATATATATATATATATATATATATATATATATATATATATATAATGTCGTACCTAGTAGCCAGAACGCACTTCTCAGCCTACTATGCAAGGCCCGATTTGCCTAATAAGCCAAGTTTTCATGAATTAATGTTTTTTCGACTACCTAACCTAACCTAACCTACCTTTTCCAGCTACCTAACCCAGCCTAACCTATAGAGATAGGTTAGGTTAGGTTAGGTAGGGTTGGTTAGGTTCGGTCATATATCTACGTTAATTTTAACTACAATAAAACAAAATTGACCTCATACATAATGAAATGGGTAGCTTTATCATTTCATAAGAAAAAAATTAGAGCAAATATAAAAATTCAGGAAAACTTGGCTTATTAGGCAAATCAGGCCTTGCATAGCAGGCCGAGAAAGACGTTCTGGCTACTAGGTACAACATATATATATATTGTGACGGGAAAGTGTTGGAGTGTTGATGTTCGGCAGTCCTCCAATGGCAGGTGTCAAAGCCTGGTCACACTTTAAAGAAAATTATTGACTGCTTGCCTGTTGTCTGTGATAAGTTAGAGGGAGGAACACGTAAAGCACAAAATATGAACAATGAAATTTTAATATATTTACTTTAAACATAAATGAAAATAAAGACAAATCTCGGGAAATTAAATTACAGTTAATTAATAAAGAAAATTCAAAGACCATGTGAAATAGAAAATACAATGTTAAAATGGTGCTGAGAATATCTGCTATGGCTGAAACCTCCCTTCGTATACGAGCTAAAGAGCGAGTATGCCAGAGAGAGGTGTCAACCTTAAGAGCACAAGGAATATTCTGAAGTGGATTGCTGGTCAGGCTCAGAGGTCAATTCGTGTAGAGGGTGCTGAGGTGCTGTGTGCAGGTGCGCGGCTGGTGAGTCACCAATAACAGGCAGACAAGCTGGTGAACGGTAGTTAGCTGGTTTGATGACGAGCCAGCGTGAGGAGGGTGTGTGGAGTGGGGGGATCTTGGATACGTTTTGCCTCCTGGTCAAAATGTTTTGTGCTACCAGTGACGTTTCTTGAATGTAGCATCTTATACTTGTGTCTTGGGACGTAACTTAAAGTAGGGAAGAGCAGGCTCAATCTCTCTTGAAAAAGATTATCGTCACAATATACATATATATATATATATATATATATATATGTTTCATTGAATATGACCGCATATTCTGTATTTATTATTTTCTGGTTTAGGGCTTCTATCCCTCTAACTATTTTCTTAGCATCAGGACTTAGTTGAAATAGGAGTGCTTCTAAACTCATTTTCGTACTTTTAAGATGAAGAAAAGAAGTGATTTACTATAGAATGTATTACACTTATTTATACAATTTCCACAACGTTTCGAACCTCCATGGTTCATTCTCAAGTGAAGAGATCTTACAATGATGGTTGATTTTATACCCGCACTGGGTCAGGTGATAAAGAAAATAAAGGTGAAGACATGGGGGGATACATAAGGGATAAATGTAGGGTAAAACATAAGAACAGAGGCAACTGCAGAAGGCCCATTGGCCCATACGAGGCAGCTCCTATCTGCATACAAAGATTAATCCAGTGTAATTGGCCTGTTATGTTGGACATTGTCTTCTGTGTTGGCATCGTTATGTTCTGGTCTTGTCCTTACTCTCATTGTGGGTAGAGTAAATAGTTCAGTGATTTGGGTGTTCATGGTAGGTTGTTCTATTCTTATGTGAATTGCTTCGAGAATTTGTAATCTTCTTGCATCTTGGGTTTTGTCTATTATGCAGGTATTCTTGTTCAACATTTCTCTTGTTAAACTGATATCATGGGCTTGTCTCATGTGATTCTTAGGGGAACCGGATTGAAGATGGCATGTCAAACGCCTCGTCAGCTTGGTCGACGTCATACCTATGTACTTAGATTGAAGGTTACATCCTTCGTGGGGGGCAAGTGTACATATATACAACGCTTGACTGCTGTAGAGGGTTCTCTGTCGGCTTCGGGCTGTTTTTGATAAGGAGTTCGGAAGTCTTCTTGGTTTTGTAGAATATAATCAGGTTTATGTTTTGGTTAGGGGTAGTGCTTTTTACTCCTTTACGGATTATTTCTTTCATTATTCTTTCCTCTTTTATATGTTCACTGTGCATGGTTGATTTGTAATATAATTTTATTGCAGGTATTATGGTTTCTGTTCTAGGTTCTGGATTATACCAACGGTCCAAGTGTCTTCTTATAGCAGCGTTTATTTCTGCATTGCTATATCCGTTGTTCACCAATACCTGAGTTACTCTTTCAAACTCTCTACTCACGTTGCTCCATTCAGAGCAGTGGGTAAGCGCTCGACGAATATAAGCATTGAGAACACAGGCTTTGTATCTTTTGGGGCACTCACTTCTACCGTTCAGGAATAATCCTATGTTGGTGGGCTTGGTATATACGTTGGTGCTTAAAGAGGTTCCTGTTTTTGTTATTAGTACATCCAAGAATGGCAGACTGTTATTTTCACTATTTTCATGTGTAAATCGGAATACTGACTTTCTCTCTAGATATCTTTTTAGGTCAATTAGCTCATCTGAGTCTTTTACTATTACGAATATGTCATCTACATAACGGCAATATACAGTTAGTTTTTGTCTGCTACTGAAGACCCTGTCTTCGATGGTTCTCATATAAAAATTAGCAAATAAAACTCCTAAGGGGGAGCCCATTGCTACTCCGTCTATTTGTAAATACATGTCTCCTTGTGGACTGATGAAAGGGGCTTCCTTTGTACATGCTTCGAGAAGACTCTTCAAGTGTGGCTCAGGTATGTCTAATTTGGGGGTGCTCTCGTCTCTGTATACTCTGTCCAGTATCATTCTTATATCATTAGTGCCTTATATAATTAGTGCATATATTTCTTAACACTTTAGTAACAAATTTTATAAGCATAATTATCATGTCTGATGCTAATTACTGCATTATTACTGCCAATGGTTATTCCTATTCTATTTCATGATGATTGATTCTAATGAATATTTCATAATACTTGATTTACATATTTTCCTATTAATTCTAATTAATTCATTGACGAAGAACCAGCGTCAACTATTTGTACTAGGGATTTAATAATCTTTAGTATTAACCCCCAATGCTTGTGAAAGTCGAACTCTTAACCCATTATTGCAAATACAGTTCATTATTGCTCCCTAAATAACTTTTTAATTATTATAATGCCCATAGGCACTAATTCCTACATTCATTTATTTGTTTCCCTCTTTTGTCAAAGAGGGTGGTCCTTCGAATATTTCTATTTCAGTAAATTAAATATTATTTACATTAGGAGTTAAGATTTTCCACATGGGCTGCTATTTGATGGATGTGAGGACAGTTTACTCTCTCATGAATACTTGAACAGCTTATCTGCTTTGCTGTCAGATGTACAATTCTGCTTAAAATGGGGTACGATATTTGGGTAGCTATTTTAGTTGTGAAATTATCACTGCATAATGAATGATTACAGGTGTGGATGACTATCATATAAATACAGATATTAGAATAATCTAATTTTTGAATAATAATAATAATAATATTATTATTATGATACTTATTAATATATTATAGGTGTTGGCATCATACCAGATACCTAGAGACTTGGTTAATTTATCTGGAAGGTTATTATATTCACTTTCATACGTCTCTTGCTGTGCACGTTTGATCCAATAGAGGATAGGATTGGGAAACTTATGTCTGATTCCTATCTTCGCAAGAAAATCAAATACATGTGCCGTTACTCTTAGTAACTTACTCAAGTTGGAATAATTGTGAGGGTTAATAGCTAAGGTCTGATGAGGTTCTGGGTCTGTCATGGGAGTAGTGATATTGGTCACGATGACTTGTGGTTTCTGTTTAGGCCACGGACCACTAACAAGCCATGAAGGTCCATTAAACCACATCGGAGACTTGATCAGCTCTTTTAATGATAAACCTCTCGAAAGGTAATCTGCTGGATTGTCCTTGGTAGGAACATGTCTGAGTTTAAATCCTGCAGATAATTCATGGATTTCCCTAACACGATTGCTGACGTAAGGAGTTTTATTATTAATGTTTCTTAACCATTGTAAGACTGCCTCATTGTTTCACCACACTACAATCTCACCAAAGTGAATATTATTGAGTGTCTTGGTCAGGCAATGCGCCAATCTTACTCCCACCAGCAACCTGCAGTCAACTCCATTTGAGGTAAAGATCTCTTCTTGATTGGAGCAACTCTTGCTTTGGATGTGAGTAAAAATGATTGTGCATTATTGACTAAGTAGGCTGCAGCGCCATAAGCTTTACCAGAGGCATCGCAAAAGACGTGCAAATTCGTGGGTAAGTTTTGTCCTGAAGCATTACTAGGAAATTTAAAAACACCTAATTGATTGAAATCAGTTGTGAGTGTTTGCCATTTATCTTGCAACTCAATTGGCAACGGATCATCCCATCCCATATTTTTCTGCCAGCATTCCTGCATGAGGAGTTTGCCCCCTATTAAAATAGGACTAAATAAGCCCAAAGGGTCAAATGGTTGACTGAGATACGAGAGTAATTTTCTCATGGTAAGGGTTGAATTATTCGTTTGTACTGACTTGACATTCTTCTCATCGGTAACTGTGTTCCATTCCATGCCCAGAACTTTTAGTTGCTTAGGTACCCGATAACCAGGAAACTCTTTCTCGATTATCTGGTTTAATTGTTTATTGTTTGAGGCCCATGATTGTAGTGGCATATTGGCTCCTAGCAACTACCAATTAGCCTCATTGTAAATTTCTACCAATTTAAATTTGGCATTAGTGGTACCCTGGATGTTGTCTACATACAAGTTGCCACTAATTTCTGCTTTATAAGGGCTATTTGACTTCTTCAAATGTGTATCTAACGTTGCTTGAAGTAGAAACGGTGAAGAGGTCGCGCCGAATAGCACAGAGGCAAACCTGTAGGTTATGACATTACTGTCAGGATCCAGTGGATCCTTAATCCAGAGAAATTTGGTAAAATCACGATCCTCCTCTTGTAAGCCTACTCTAAGGAAAGCTTTACTGATATCAGCAGTATAAGCAAAAATACCAGTACGGAATGTAATAATATGTCATATAGCCTTTGTGTTAGGCTAGGTCGAGTTTGGAGACACTCATTCAAGGACACGCTGTTTGCCTTCACTTTAGCACTACAGTTAAAAACGATACGTATTGGTGTCATCACTGAGTCTCTCATTACAGCGTGATGGGGTAGATAGTAACCTGTTTTTTGGTCATCATTATCAACAACTTCAATGAATTTACTGTCGAGTTGTTGTTGAATTAATTGATGATACATATTCAGTTTATCAGGCTGTTTCTGTAGCCATATTAATTGAGACTTTAATTGGGATTCTGCCATGAAATAATTCACTGGAAGTTGGGGATGATTCAACTTCCTTGGCAGTCTCAACCAGTATTGTTTATCTCCATAGACAACTGTGTCCAGATATTGCTGTAAGTCCACGTATCATCAGGGATTGGCTTATCAGGGACAATACCTAAAGTGTCTAAATCCCACAGTCTAAATACAGGTGGATCAGACTCATTATCTTCAGATATTTCTCTGAAATGTAGGGGAGACTGTTCCGAGCCTAGTCACGATACTATTGAATTATTTGGTTGTTTGTTGGTTGACACAGATTTTTGCTGAAAAAGCACAGGTCCTGTTAGCAATTTGCCTCCAGCAGATGACAACAAATTCATCCCTAGTTGTCGGGTGCATCCATTTATAAATCTGTAATAATAGTCAGCAACTATTAGGATACCAACGTCTGTGAGGCGGTCAGAATTTATTTTGTGATACGCTAGCCTCATGCGGTTACGTCTGAGATATTTTGCAGTGTGAACGATTCCTGTGACCTGCAGGTCTGAAGGAAGCTTATCCACTACTTCCGCTAGCATTGAATTAGTGGAAGTTCCAAGTCGTACTAATACCTTGACTACTTGGTATTCATGAGGTCCACTGTTAGTCAAGAACCCAGAGATACTTAATTTCACACGTTTGGCAGGTTTTAATTTCAACTGCTCAACTAACTGTTGTGTGATGAAGGTCTTCTGTGATCCTTGATTGAAAAGACCTCTAGTATTGACTCTATACTTCCTATTAATTAGTTTAAGCTGAGCTTTAGGCAGAGTAGTATTACTGCCTGACTCAGTTGCAAGTACATTAATTTCTTGGTGTACTTTGCAGTATTGAACTGTGGGAGAATTCATAAAATCCTCCCGAGGTGTGGTAGATTGTGATGTCTTTCTACATAAGGCATAATGATGCATACCTTTGTTGCATCTACTGCACAACCGTAGATGGACTACACATTTACTGGGGTCATGAGAACCCATTCACTTGGTGCATCTATGTAATTCTTGTAGGCGTTTAATCCTGGTATCAAAGTTAGGATAAACATTGCATTTATAAGTGACATGCTCTTGTTCACAGAACAGACACTTTCTCTCTCTTGCTGAGTTTGTCTTCTTAGCAGACACATCAACTACAGTCTCAGAGGGAGATACAGAATAAATACCTATGTTACCACTCTTCTTTCCCGTGGATGGAGCAGTCCTAGGCTTGAATTTACTAGACTTGTTCAAAGTCGATTTTGGTTTAACTGAACTGTCAGTATTAGGTTGCTTAGACTCAGGTTTAATCTTATCATCAGTTTTCAACCTGTTGACCATTATTCTTAACCCCTCGAATATTTGCTCGAGAGTGAGAAACTCGGTTTTATGGTGTGAGAATATTTCTGCTAAAATATTTCGAGGTAATTTCCTCTGTAAAAGTAACTTAATTGACCATTCTGAGGCTGGTACATCAACTTTAGTATCTAAGGCCTTCACTAGAGACTCTACTTCTAGCCTGAAGCTTTGAAGTGAGTCTGGTCAGTTACTTGGTGCATTCAGATCCAGTAACTGATAATATAGGTTAGCAATACTTAACTCTTTGTTGCAATAGTTCAACTTTAGTAGTTTTATAGCTTCTTCATAATTGCTCTCAGCAAGAGCTAGGTTATTTATGACCTTTTTAGCCTTCCCTTTGAGAAGACTGTTTAGGTAAGAGAATTTAGAAACCTTATCAAGAGAAGGTTTTGCATGTATATGAACTCAAATGAAGTCCAAAATGTGTCCCATCTTCTTCATCCAGTCCTGCAAATGTAGGTAAGTCTAAAGTAGGTCAACGAACCTCAGGTAATTGTACACTGGAATGAGACACAGTATTATTTGCATTGAATTTATGTTGAATTACTATATTACATAGTACATTAAGCTTGTCTTGAGTATCATCTTCATATTGAGATGTCTCAGCTAGAGTTTGATCGATTTCATCAGGATCAGTTTCTGCTGCATTCAGTATATCAAGATAAGACCTGATTATAGATCTGACTTGATCAAATTTGAGATCAGCTACTGTCAATGATATTTCTAATTGATGGTAATCAATGGGAGTTGCTTTAGATAAAGTTTCAGACTTATTGATCTGTCTGGTTAAATGACCTTTAAGGCCAATATAGATTCTCCTTAATTTTTCAGGAGTAGCCATGGTGGCTTTAAGTCCAAATTTCATAGGACTTGAATAGTTATTGCTAATGTAGCTTGGGTACTTGTTCATTAGTTGGCAAGTAAATTGATTATAGCCTAAATTATTCTGGCTAAGTTGCACTCTTCCTCATTCCGAGTTAAATGCACCTACCTAACAACAAGCAGCTAAGAATTTTGAGCAATACTTGAATGTCACTATTAGAAATTCTCCTGGCTAGCTCTTCATTATCACCATTTGATGTAATAGTGAACATTCAGCAGCACTCAAAATTTATATATGCAAATAGTGAATACACAAAATGATTTATATATATATGTATATATACTGTAATCAGAGTCAGTATAAGGTACTTGAATCCCACCCTGTTGCAGGATCCGTATAATAATGAATAATATAATGCACTATTGACTAGTTCAAGACTAGTTGAAATAATTTCTACTAAAGAAACTACTAAGTTATTTAGTCTGCATTTGTGCAAAACTCAGCACAATCACAGCCTAAATTCCTACCTAATAAAGGTTGGCGTAAATTAATTAATGGTGTGGTAATGTGAATATGTGCTGTGTTTTTGGGTTTTTTAGATATTATAATATATAAATGTGCACTTGAACACACAAGTAAAAATATAAAATATATAGTTTATTTTGGCTTGCTAGCCACAACCTTTTATGATGGTTGATTGTGTTGATCATTTTGTCAACTACATGTGACCTAGACTCACCTGACAGGTGTATACCATCTCTAGCCAGGTTTTGCCTGTATGGTCTGGCTGTAAATTGAATGTAAGTGGCATCCAATCATACTGTTTTCCTCAGTCGAAAGTTTATATATTTGGCAGCCTTTTGGTAATATTCTTGACTTACTCCCCAACGATTATTATGACTTAGTTGACGAGGTTGCACTAATGTGAACACTACTGAACTGCTAACAAGTTTAAATGAGGAAATTGTTGTTTTGAGGTGATTAATTACCTCAGCTGGGTGTCGAGTAGGATGGATGTCATTATCACCTAGATAAATAATGGTTAGATGGTGAGGCCAATCTAACGCAGGTGTTAATGTGGAGTTATTGTAGAAATTGTGAGCTGTTGCTCTTGGTGACCTTGAAGATTCTTACCTCAGTGTGAGGTATAGGTCTGAGTGTTGTGGGTAACTGACTATGTCCTACTAGTGCTACATTATACATGAGGTATAGACAGCAAATAAATTGGTGTGAGTTTGGCTAACATATGTGGTACACTGTTGCTAGCCACAGATAATGAAATATGGTTAGTCTAGGTTACTACACACGGTAATTAGTAATGGGTAATTAGGATAGCTTGATTCTCAGCTATCTATCAGATTCGAAGAGGACTAAATTTGTGTTGTTCTCTGAGAACTGATATCGAATTTAATATTAATTTGGATGTATCCGGTTCGAAAAGGACCAAATTTGTGTCATGAAGGAAAGCTAACTCTCAATATATTGATATTTAATTGAATTACTCGAAGGACCTCCCTATTTTTACTAAAAAGGGAAACAGATAAATAAACAATAGAAAAGGACTGAAATACCAATACCTGTGGATAATGTAACCATTAAGAATTATTCCTTGAATATTAATGGACTGTAGATTAGATTACAATTCAAGAGGTAAACTTTCCCAAACCTCACAAATGGGGGGTTAATACCAGAAGTTGAGTTACTCCTAGTACACTTCATCAGGCTGGTTCTTCCTCGAATAAAATTAGTAACTCTTACTAAGATATATAAATGATATAAACATTTGATAATTTGGTTATTTCCAAGAATATATTGAATAATGGTTAGATAAGAAAATTGTTCCTATCTAAAGTTCATGAGGCTATGAAATTATACTTGACTTCCTAGCTCATGTAAATGAAATATAATTTTTAATTTTTATTAGGTTTCAACTGTTCATAAGTAAGTAATAACTAAATTGAAATAATCTCAGCTGCTTAGCTGAGACAGTAAAAGGAAGCGTGGTGTCGAGATGGCATCATCTGGAACTTGCTGGAACACGTGACTCGCTAGCGTAGCTTGGGAAATTGTTGCACTCACGGCAGCGCCAACACACGCTGGAAACCCAATGGGGTGTAAAAATTGTCTATACAAGTTAAATTATATCATTACGATTCAATGGAAGGGACCAATTAAATTCCTTGTGGACGCACTTGTTGTTAGGGGAGGTATCACGACGTAATGATGAACTAAGGGAAAAGTTATTATATAGTGAGCTCCTATAAAAAAAACTAGACCACTTAACCTGCTGGTTGTCCACCGATGCTATCCTTGGATTGCTAATGTAGTAATTGCACACTCCAGGGCCGACCATGTAGTTGATGAAAGTTTCGCCTGTCCCTGGACTTATGGCCGCCACGTTGTCTCAGGCGTCGTCCACCTGCATGGAGGTCTCGTGTCCGACTCTCTCCTCCCTCAACCCCTCTCTCGTGCATGCGCAACATATTTTAGTAGAAACTGAATTTTTTTTCCTTGTAATTACTCAACTTACGTCAATGAGAAAAGGGTCACAATTATTGGGAGTTAAATATTGTTTATATTCTCGTTATATTCTATATTCCACGAGATGTGGAATAAGTATTACAATTCATGGTGTTGTAGAAAATGTTGAAATGCCAAATGTGGTGGTGCATCAAAACAAGGTGTTGCAGTATTGCAATATAAAATATTTTTGGAAATATTATACTTCAAGGGGCAGTAGTCTTAGAATACAAAGTGTAGAAGCATATGTTACAACACTAGGTATGGCAGTAAGTGTTACAATTCAAGGTGTATCAGTAAGTGTTACAAAACAAGGTCTGGCAGCAAGTGTTTCAATGCAATGTGTTGCAGTAAGTGTTACAATAAACTGTGTGGCGGTATTACTGTATTTGCACTGCGAACATAACGTCTCACTGTATTTGTACTACCAATGTAATGGCCATCATACTGTATTTGGACTACCAGCATAATGTAACAACATCAGTTTAACAATACTTTTTTTTGCACTTCTTAATAGAACAAATGCTTCAGTGTTTGCAATTTCAATGTTAAATAAATAAAAATTTATTATGAAAATGTAGGGTTAATTAAGTTTTTTATACGATATAATTAGCTAAATATTTGTTAACATATTTCACATAAACTTAACTGAAGATAATGTAAAATAGTAATCAGTAAATTTATCTGGGTGTAACTTTAGCTGGAGAGAAAAAGGCTCCGCCAGGAGATGAACCTGAGTCTGCCACTTTAGAGGCGGCCGTGCTGACCGCTGCACCACAGAGCCGGGCTCTGGAATTATTATGTTTATTATATAAATTTTGCGGATAAAATGGTTATATATAAACAATATAAATGATCATATGTAACAATGTGTGACGGTAAATATTACAATAAAAGGTGTGGGTGGATTACAATACAAGGTGAGGCAGTAAGTATTATAATTCAAGGTGTTGCAGAATTACAATACAAGGTGTGGCAGTAAATGTTACATTGCAAGGTGGGGCAGTGTTACAGTTCAATGTGTGGCAGTATTACAATACAAGGTGTGACAGCAAATGTTACATTGCAAGGTGGGGCAGTGTTACAGTTCAAGGTGTGGCAGTATTACAATACAAGGTGTGGCAGTAAATGGTACAACAAAAGGTGGGTGTGGCAGTAGTATTAGAAGGCATCCCTCTGTCTCAGGAGACTATAAAGTTGCGCTCTGGTTGTGGGTCTGGAGTGGCCTTTCCAGGGTGCAAAGCCAGGATAGATACGTTAAAGTATCAAAGACAACACAAAGTTAATGTGTTGATACGGGGGAGAAGCTGTCACCTTTGCAGCAGCCCCCCCCCCCCCTCTCCACGGCGCCGTCAGTCAACAAGTAGGTAAGTGTTACAATACAAGGTTATCTTGAGATGATTTCGGGGCTTAGTGTCCACGGGGCCCGGTCCTCCACCAGGCCTCCACCCCCAGGAAGCAGTCCGTAGCACCTGACTAACTCCCAGGTACCTATTTACTGCTAGGTAACAGGCGCATCAGGGTGAAAGAAACTCTGCCTACTGTTTCTTGCCGACGCCCGGGATCGAACCCGGGACCACAGGATCACGCGTCCAGTGTTCTGTCCGCTCAGCCACCGGCTCCCCTGAAGGTGTGAAGTGTTTCAACACATGGTGTGGCAGAGTTATAATGCAAGGTGTGGTAGTGTTTCAATTCATGGTTTAGCAGAGTTACAATACAAGGTGTGGCAGTTATAATACAAGGTGTGGCAGTAAGTATTACAATTCAAGGTGTGGCAGTAAGTATTACAATTCAAGGTGTGGCAGTGTCACATTGCAAGGTAGGCCAGTGTTACAGTACAAGGTGTGGTAGTATTACAATACAAGGTGTGGCAGTAAGAGCTATATTACAAGGTGTGGAAGTGTTACAATAGCAGGTGCACCACTAAACGTCACAATAAACGGGGTGGCATTAAAGATTACAATAAAGAAACGTTCTACTTGCTGTATTTGAATAGATTACAAAACATATAACCTGCTGTATTTGAACAACCAATGTAGTTTCCCATTACTGTATTTAGACTAACAACGTAACATTCCACATACTGCATATTAATAACTAATATAACGCCCCACATACATTAATTGAACAACCAACAAACGCGCTATTTCCTGTATTTGGAACCCATGGGACCGACCCACCTAATGTATTTGGACTAACAACGTAACGTCCCACATACTGTATTTGGCACCAACGTAATGTACCATCATCAGTTTTACTATTCTTCTTATTTTTGCTAGTTTTACAGAACAAATTCTTCAATGTTTGTTATTTAAAAGTTAAAAAAAAAAATAACAAATGATCATGACACTGTAGACCTAATATAGTTTCTCATATATGCTATAATTAGTTAAATATACATATTCACATTTACTAATACTCTGTTGAAGATAATGTAAACATTAATTAGTAAATTTATCAGGGTGAAAATTTAGCTGGAGACAAAAAGTTGAACCTGAGATGAAAGTTGAGCCAGGAGTTGAACCCGAGTCTGCCACTTTAAAGGCGGACGTGCTGACCGCTGCACAACAGAGCCGGGCACTGGAATTATGATGTTTATTATATAAATGTTGCGGATCAACAGCCCTCCCTCCAGCACTGGCATAGAAGTTCATGAAGCTCAGTTTTAAGTGTTCCTCAAACGCACTTGAGAACTTCAGGCGGAATCCCATCGTCTCCCGGCGCCTTCCCAGAGGAAAGTGCAGTGCTTTCTCAACTTCTTTCACAATCGGTTCAAAGTCTAGTTCTTCCATGATGAGCAGACACTCGATTTTATCCAAGGCCTCTATGCTGACCAAGTTATCTCTATGGAGTAGAGTTCGGAGTAACGTTCCACCCAGCGATTCATCTGTTGATCACGATCTTTAATGATCTCTCCAGTGGCTGACTTCAGATGAGCCGTCCTGTTTTGTGTAGGGCATGTTGCCTGTTTGATCCCTTCGTACATGCCTCTTATGTTGCCGACAGTGTCCACGGTCTGCATGCTGGAACAAAGTCGGAGCCAGTAATCGTTAGCACAGCGCCTTGCAGTTTGTTGAACTCTTCTGCAGGCAGTTCGGAGGACCTGTAGGTTTCTTTCTGAGGGCAGGTTCTTGTAGACTGAGAGAGCTCGTCGCTTTTCGTGTTCGAGGGGTAACAGTTCCGCTCCACTGGCCTCGAACCAGTCTGCTGACTTGTTCTGCCTCTTACCGAAGGTGGACATGGCAGTTTTGAAAATAGAGCCCCCCCGAGGTTTGACTACCTCTCACTTGCGCTATCTCAGGGTGGTCCAAGAAGGGCATTTACCAGCGCAGCAGTGAACTCACCCACCTTATGAAGGTCACGGGTACTGTTTACGTTAATGTGTGGTCTTTCCTCCTTCTTTGCTCGGTGGATTTTCCGGGTTTGGAACTTTACTTAGCAAATTACGAGGGAATGGTCGGTATTACAATATGCGATCTGAAAGCTGCGGGTCAGTTTGACGCTTCTCTGATTGCTACGCCCCGTAAGCATCAGGTCGAGTTGGTGCCAATGCTTAGACCTGGGGTGTCTCCAGGGAACCTTGTAATGGGGCTTCGTGTCGAAGAAGGAATTGATGACACAGAGATCATAACGACAGCAGAACTCCAGAAGGCGCTGCCCATTCTCATTCATTTTCCCAAATCCAAACTGGCCCAGGCAGCAAGACCAAGAGCTGTGATCAGAACCAACCTTTACATTAAAGTCTCCCAGGAGGAAGACTGGCTCTTGTTGAGGTAGGTCTCTAAGAATTAGGCAGAGATCATCATAGAATTCGTCCTTCGCTTCGGTAGAGGAGGTCAGTGTGACGGGAAAGTGTAGAAGTGTAGGTGTTCGGCAGTCCTCCTAATGGCTGGTGTCAATGCCTATCACATTTTAGAAAAAAAAGATCAACTGCTTGGCTGTTGTCTGTGGTAAAGTAAGGAAAGACACGCAAAACACATAGTATGAACAATGAAACTTTAATTAACTTTAAAAATTATGAATAAGACAATTCCTTGGCTATGTACAGTGCAAACAAACAAGTCAAAAAATATAACATAAAAATTAAGAACAAGGGTGACGTTACTCTACAAATAAAATAAAGACTGAAAAATGATTAACAGGTGCTGAGAATATAGCGCTAGCTGAGAACCTACACCAATAAACAGAGCGTATATCAGTTCACAGCTTGGGAGCACAAGGATATTCTAACTTCAATGGCTGGTTCAAGACCAGACATCGACTTGGTAGAGGGCGCTGAGGTGCAGAGGTGCAGGTGTGCAGATGGCGGGTCACCTGTCAGAAGCAGGCAGGCTGGAATGGTAGTTTGCTGGTTGACGATGGTGGCGAACCGGCATGGAGGGAGTGAGGAGTGGGGGGGAGTTTAGGGTACGTTTGCCATCTGGTCAAAACGTTTTGTGCTACTGGTAGATGTATCTTGAAGGTAGCATCTTAGTGTTGTATATATATAAGTAACTTTACGTAGGGAAGAGCAGGCTCAATCTCTCTTGAAAGAGATTACCAACATAGTATGCAGGCATTGATGACGCTGACCATTCCTGCTGCTGTATAAAGCTGAAGTTTGATGATACTTGCAGACCCCTCCGTGGGCGGTACTATGGACCCTAGCAATCTATTTTTGACAGGGAAGCCAACGCCATACTTCCTTACCTCTTCTTCTGGTTTGCCCTTCCAGAAGAAGGTAAAATCCTTCTCCCGAATGCTGCCGGTTGTGGGCAGACGTGTTTCGTACGGGGCGACTACGCCCATCTGGATCCCGAGGAGTTCATTGTTGACCACAACTGTCTTGCGGGCGTCGTTCACTTCCAGCAGATCTTCCGAGAGACCCGGTGTCATGGTCCTA
Organism: Procambarus clarkii; assembly: GCF_040958095.1. Classification (NCBI taxonomy): domain Eukaryota; kingdom Metazoa; phylum Arthropoda; class Malacostraca; order Decapoda; family Cambaridae; genus Procambarus; species Procambarus clarkii. Next base: position 11,921,341 of record NC_091182.1, on the reverse strand, counting down.
ATATTCCACATGCCCAGTTTGTGAGCTGGGTGGCTCTGTGTTTTTCTTTTGCCTGGCGCATGGTTGACGATCCGCTTGTTGGATTGTGGTCTAAGCCCCACGCACCCAGTGGAGCAGGCGGACCGTGGCGGGACAGTACGTTATTTGCTGGGAGGCTGCCCAGGTTGAGGCGGGCAGTAGCTTTCCTATGCATTCGGATGATTTCTCCCACTGACGGAAGCAACCCCTGGCGCCTCACTCTACGCCAATTGAGTGACAGGCTTATCACTGGTAACTCGCTTCCCGTGTTGAGCAATCGTCAAGGCGGCGCTGGAGTGTCCTCTCCAGGGCATAGGCCTGGCCAGTAGTTATTGGAGAACCGGCTGTTGCCTATGCAGCACATCCACCCTCTCCACGCCACCGATGCAATCCAAGGGAAGGGCAGGAGTTGTACCAGTAACGTCGCAGGAGATGCCGGAATGTAGCTGTAAACAGCTGCAAATCGCCTTAGGGACTCTGATTCCGAATTTTTCCTAGAGGTTTACTCCCGTAACCATTCCCATGAATGGGTTTAGCCCAAGACAGCGGAGGTTTAAATTCGGGGTTTTCCTTCCCCTAGATGAGCTACCATCCCAGTCTAACGGGTTTTATTTGCCCGAAGCAACTGGTTTTCCCACCAGAGGCCCGCCTTCGCCCCTTCTTCTGTTAGTAGAAGTAGTTCCGTAGGGCCTAGAGGCTAGGCCACACGAGGAGGCCAGTAGCTGGTCTTGGTTGTCAGAGGCTATTTGAGACTTACGCAATCAGGGGCACTTTGCAGACTGTGTGAGTTTATCTCCACAACCCTAAACGTCCCTCCCCGGCTATGACAACCCTTGAAACAAGGTGTGGCAGTAAGTATTACAACACATGGTGTGGCAGTGTTACAATATAAGTTGTGGCAGCATGTGTTACAATATAGGTTTGGCAGAAAGTGTTACAGTATAAAGTGTGGCAGTATTACAATACAAGGTGTGGCAGTAAGTGTTACAATACAAGGTGTGGCAGAAAGTATTACAATACAAGGTGTGGCAGTTTTGCAAAACAAGGTGTGGTAGTTTTACAATGCAAGTTGTAGCAGTACGTGTTACAATACTAGGTGTGGAAGTGATTCAATAAAATGTGCTACAGTTAGTGTTAAAATAAAAGGTGTTGTAGTGTTATAATACAAGGTGTGACAGTGTTACAATGCAAGGTATGGCGGTATGTTTTACAATACAAAGTATGGCAGTAAGTGGTACAATATAAGGTTTGGCAGTAAGTGCTAGAATTCAAGATGTGGCGCTAAGTTTTACAATGCAAGGTGAAGCACTAGGTGTTACAATAGAACGTGATGCAGTAAATGTGGAATAGAAGGGGTGGCATGTTTCAAAACAAGGTGTGGCAGTAAGTGTTTGAATAAAAGGAAGGTGGGGCAGTGTTACAATACAAGGTGTTGCAGTAAGTTTCACGATACTAAGTGTTACATTAAGTTTGGCAATACAAGGTGCAGCAGTAAGTTTTACAATACAAGGTATTGCAATATTACAATACAAAGACTGACTGTGTTACAATATAAGATAAGACTGAAAGAGTTATGATAAGGGTAGAGCAGAGTTACAATACAAGAGGGGGGAGATAGTAAAATACAAAGTGAGGTAGTAAAAGTTTCAATACAAGATGTGGCAGTAAATGTTACAATACAAGATGTGGCAGTAAATGTTACAATACAAGATGTGGCAGTAAATGTTACAATACAAGATGTGGCAGTAAATGTTACAATACAAGATGTGGCAGTAAAAGTTTCAATACAAGATGTGGCAGTAAATGTTACAATACAAGATGTGGCAGTAAATGTTACAATACAAGATGTGGCAGTAAATGTTACAATACAAGATGTGGCAGTAAATGTTACAATACAAGATGTGGCAGTAAATGTTACAATACAAGATGTGGCAGTAAATGTTACAATACAAGATGTGGCAGTAAATGTTACAATACAAGATGTGGCAGTAAATGTTACAATACAAGATGTGGCAGTAAATGTTACAATACAAGATGTGGCAGTAAACGTTACAATACAAGATGTGGCAGTATTTCAATACAAGAATACAAGGTGTGGCCGTATTTCAATACAAGGATACAAGGCGTTGCAGTGCTACAATACTAGTTGTGGCAGTAAGTGTTTCAAAACAAGGTGTGGCAATAAGTGTTACAATACAATGAGTGACATTGTTACAATACAAGGTGTGGCAGTAAGTGTTACAATAAAAGTTGTGACAGTAAATATTATAATAAAAGATGTGGCAGTAAGTGCGACAGAATGTGTTACAATACAAGGATTGGCAGAAATTGTTACAGTACAAGGTGTGATAGTGTTTCAATATAAGGTTTGACAGTAAGTGTTACAATACAAGATGTGGCAGTAAGCTACAAAACAAGGTGTGTGGCTGAAAGTGTAACAATTTAATCTGGTGAAGTAAGTGTTACAATATAAGGTGTGGCAGTAGGTATTACAGTAAATGTTGGCAGTTAGTTTTACAAAACAAGGTCTGGCAGTCACTGATACAACAAAGGATTTGCAGTAAATGTTACAATAAAAATTGACAGTAACTGTTGCATCACAAGACGTGGCATTATACACAAGGTGTTACATTACAAGCAGTGACAGAAAGTATTGTGACATTGTATTGTGTTACGATACAAGGTGTGGCAGGAGGTTGAACATATATATATATAAGATGTGGCAGGAAGTGTTAAAATTCAAGGTGTGGCAGAGTAACAACACAAGGTGTGGCAATAAGTGTTACAATACAAGGTATGGCAATAAGTGTTTGAATACAAGGTGCCTCAGTAAGTGTTATATTATAGTAGTAGTAGTAGTAGTAGGCATCCTTTAGTCTCGGGAGACTATGGAGTTGCGTCCTAGTTGTCAATCCTGGTGCAGCGTCTGGTGTGACTGATGAGGCCAATCCGAGAGTGGCAGTCCATCCCACACCGAGCACAAACGAAGTCCGATTCTAGTCTGTCTTCCTGGTTACCGACTTTCCTTCTCTGTCTGTTTGCCTCCGATTCCTTGGCAAGTGACTCCTCGAACTTGGAGAGACCTCTTTGAACAGACTGCCTCCAGGCTGAAGGGTCTGCAGCCAGTGTCTCCCATATAGCAAGATCGACGTCCATGGCTTTCAGGTCCCTCTTGCATACGTCTTTGTACCGTAGCTGGGGCTTGCCTGTTGGACGCTTTCCATGCCTCAGCTCTCCGTACAGGAGATCCTTGGGGATCCTACCGTCGCCGATTCGCACAACGTGCCCGAACCAACGCATTCGTCTCTGTTTCAGCATTGTGTACATGCTGGTGATTCTTGCCCTCCTCAGGACGTTGTTGTTTGTCACCTTGTCCTGCCAGGTGATGTCCAAGATGTGTCTAAGGCAGCGCATGTGGTAGGCATTCAGCTGTCTTTCCTGACGGGCGCGGAGTGTCCAAGACTCACTGCCATAAAGGAGAGTGCTCAGGACACAGGCTCTGTAAACCTGAATCTTAGTATACTCAGTTAGCCTACTGTTGGCCCACACTCTCTTTGTCAGTCTGGACATGGTAGTAGATGCCGTACCGATGCGTTTGTTTAGCTCCATATCAAGAGAGAGGGAGTCAGAGATTGTGGAGTCCAGATACACGAAGTCGTGAACGAATTCCAGTTTGGAATCGGAGATGCCGATGTCAGGTGGGGAGTCCACTCCTTGTCCCATGACTTGTGTTTTCTTCAGACTGATGGTGAGTCCGAAAGCCTGAGAGGCCTCGCTGAAGGGGCCATGTCACCAGGATATAAAAAAATGTCGTAGGGTATTCAAAATTTATTATCCTGATACATGTGAAAGGTACTGCAACTGGGCCAAGTTTCAGCATCTCAGCCTAAATAGAGAGGGAGAGAAAAAAAAAAAACGAATTTTTAGACAATTTTCCAACAATGTTCAATTTGTTTCACAGCCCACAATTTTAAACCGAAATCACTTCTATGACACTCAGCTATGACCTTACTATATAATAAAGATTTGCATGTCACATTATTATCCTAGATGTATTTAGTGCAATGATACCGATTTATTAAATTTTCCCCCCAAAAGTATGCAACAAACTGAAGCTTATCATTATTTATAAAATCAATAAATCTACCTAGATAAACATCCTGACATGCATTTTTAGAGGCATAAACTCTACATATAATGTGCAAGTTTCATGTAAATTGAATAATAAATAAAGGCTGTGAAATTTTATTTAGTTGTAAAAAACTTACCTGCAGAAAACAAAGTTCAAAGTTGAGCCACCTGTGGGTGAGGTTGATGTTGACCAATATCATTCAAAATTTGCACCCTTGTAGAAACGCATGGGTTCAATATGGTGTGAAAGTTCCATGAAGATCGCCTGAATAATAAAAAAAAAAAAAATTATTATTATACAAAAAAAAAAAATAAAATAAAAAAAAAACAATTAATATTTGTCACCAGTTGTATATGTACAAATATTTATGAATATCACAATATAACACTAAAACATACTAACCTAATATAATTGGTCAGAAATATGAGTCCTGCAGGTGGCACTGTATTGGCACTAGTAGGCCCCTGCCCCATAACCTGGGTCAGCTCCCTCAGGGGCCTGTCGTGGCTTGGTGGTGCGTTTCGTTGGTATCTGCATCTCCTTGTTCTTCCTTTCAAAGTACCAGTCTCGTAGGTCACTTTGTGGTAGACCAATGAGGCTGGTCAGAGATCCGGCCACATATCCGACGTTGTAGTTGACAGCTGTGATTGCCATTGCGAAGTCGACCATTACACGACCGACAAACTTGTCTTTGGGGGCGAGTTTCCAAAGTCGGTGGTGTAGAGACTCGTTTGGATTCTGTGTCTTCCCCTTCAGACACCTCGTCATGTTGTCTTCTGATATCAGATTGTAGTATATCTTGAGGACTTCTGTCATGTGGACACTAGGAAGCTGGAAATGTACCTTCATCGTCTTGTGTGATCTTGGGGTCGTTTCATTTGCAATGTCTTGCTGGAAAAAACACCAAGACTCTTTCCCCTTAGGGCAATGCATGTGCATTGGCTTCTCATCAGTCGACGTAGTATGCAACAGTCCGGACAAACAGGCATCCCTCATTCGCTTCCAGTCTGTGTTGACATTATCTCTGATAGCTTTTGTAAAGTAACTTGCCAACCTTCCAATGGTAGCATCTGTCAATTTACCTTTTCCTTTCACCAGTGACACTCGTCTTGTCTTTTTGACATTCCCTTTTGTCTCTCTCACTTCCACCGCTGTTTTCTGAAAGTTCCGGAGCTGTGTAGCCAGTCTCTTGCTGAAGTGGTTTATACACTCAGCCTTTTCCACGGTTACATTTCCATATGGACCAGCACCATTATTCATTGCACAAATTCTATTGAAGGCTGATGAATCCCCATCACAAACCAAGGTTGTATACCTGAATTTCAGGTCTTTAGATCGACCCCACAACAATACTGCAGCATCAGCCTCCATATTTTTGGAAGTGCCGTCATAGTTCTTATCACAATCAGATACATGTTCACGCATCTTATTGTCAAACTCCGTCTGTGTTATTTTTCCTTGTTGTTTTCTATTCAGTAATAACTTGCACTTTTTGCAGTTTTTGCAGAAACAATTGTAGTCCACAACGAACCCTGTAAATATCTCCACAACAAAGGCACTCCCAATCTGTGAATGATGGCCCCTTGTGTGCCAAGATCCATCAAACGATACATCAATGTCCAGGATCCCATCAACGGAGTGCCTATCAAATTTTTCTCTGTAATGATTGAAGATGATATGACGAGTGTTTTCTTGCAACGTCGCCCATTTCACATTGGCAGCGTTCTTTATCATTTTCTGGACCCTATTATATGTCTTATAGGATACACATTTCATGTTTGGTATGTTACACATACCACGGTAATATGTATATCCGTGTCCATTTAGCATGTTGGTGTACACTAAGGCTATCATATTTTCATTATTTCCAGACAATACTTCATCGTCTTCATAATGACAACGATTACAGATTCCTTTCACTGTTACATCATGTTGCAAAATCGTAATTGTGTGACAAACTGTACCCAATTTACAGTATTGGCATATGCAATGTTTATCAAGGTATTGTTTCAGTTTTTTATCCGTGACCATTAGCGCAGACTCGCTAGTTTTTTTCCTATGTGTCACTTCACTGTCACTGTCGGTTTCCTTGTCACTGCCCTGGTCAGTGTCCTTGTCACTTCCAATTGTTTCTTCTCCAGATAAACCGATTCGTTTCTTGGCACTGCTCTGGATACGTTTACGCTTTCTGGAAATGTTTGGAGTTGCCAGATCAGCACGTGAGGTGCTGGGACGTGCAACAGCACCTGAGGTGCTGGGACGTGCAACAGCACCTGAGGTGCTGGGCCCTGCAACAGCACCCGAGGTGGTGGGCCCTGCAACAGCACCCGAGGTGGTGGGCCCTGCAACAGCACCTGAGGTGGTGGGCCCTGCAACAGCACCTGAGGTGGTGGGCCCTGCAACAGCACCCGAGGTGGTGGGCCCTGCAACAGCACCCGAGGTGGTGGGCCCTGCAACAGCACCCGAGGTGGTGGGCCCTGCAACAGCACCCGAGGTGGTGGGCCCTGCAACAGCACCCGAGGTGGTGGGCCCTGCAACAGCACCTGAGGTGGTGGGCCCTGCAACAGCACCTGAGGTGGTGGACCCTGCAACATCAAGAGCGAGAACGTCTGGAGTAGCAGGTCCAACGTCTGGAGTAGCAGGTCCAACGTCTGGAGTAGCAGGTCCAACGTCTGGAGTATCAGCTCCAAGACGTGCGGTGGCAGAAGGTAGGATTGTGGGGGGGGGGTGGTTGCGGGCTGCGACAGGCCCCTCACACTCGCGGCTGAGAGCCCACCACGATCTTCACTCGACGAACTGCGTGATTTACGCATTGCAGCCAGCTGTAACCTTCTACGGGCAGCTCGCATGCATTTAGCTTTCATTGTTTCCTTCTTCTTCGTTTGGTAAGTCATATTGCAGTCCAAATAGCACAGAAATAGCGAGCGTTCTGGGAGATATTGTGAGCGCGCGTCAATGATAGCTCCACCTCCTCCTGGACACAGAGAGTTACTGACTGCCCAGCCACACGCCGTCCTCTGCCTCAGACAACGGTTGCCAATGAGTGGGTTTATATTCGTGTTATGCATAATATGTTATTTACAACGCTATTACGAAATATAAGACCTTTACAACGTAAAACACATTACTCCGCAGCGCACCCAGGCCGCGAGGCCGGATTTGGCAAAGTTGCAGCGGGAAATTTGACTCTAATTACGTTATTTATCAAGATAATATAGAGCGGTTTCCACCACAGTGTTGCCAGAACGTTGTAGTATTTTTCGTAATTTTTCGTAAATATTCCATTTTTCATCGGATTTTCGGGTGACATGGCCCCTGAAGCGGGTTATGAGCCGTTGGAGGTCTTCGGCTGAGTGGGCAGTGACTGCTGCGTCGTCGGCAAAAAGGAAGTCGCGCAGACACCTAAGCCGAACCTTCATCTTGGCTCTCAGCCTGGCGAGGTTGAAGAGCTTTCCATCCGACCTGGTCCGGAGCTAAATGCCTTCCGTGACAGATCCGAAGGCGTGCCGCAGCATAACTGCGAAGAAAATCCCGAATAGGGTTGGAGCCAGTATGCAGCCTTGCTTTACTCCACTTCGGATGTCAAAGGCGTCTGATGTTAGGCCATCAAAGACCACGGTGCCCCTCATGTTCTCATGGAAAGATCTGATGATTCTGAGGAGCCTGGGTGGGCATCCGATCTTGGGGAGGATCTTGAACAGGCCATCCCTGCTGACGAGGTCGAAGGCCTTCAGTCAGATCTATGAAGGCTGCGAAGAGTTGCTGCTTTTGTTCCCTGCGTTTCTCCTGCAGTTGTCTGAGGGAAAAGACCATGTCGATGGTGGACCTATCAGCTCTGAATCCGCATTGTGATTCTGGAGAGACTCTCTCTGCAAGTACTTGGAGCCTCTTCAATGCGACTCGAGCAAACAGTTTTCCGATAATACTGAGGAAGGAGATTCCACGGCAGTTGTTGCAGTCGCCCCTGTCACCTTTATTCTTATACAGCGTGACGATGTTGGCATCCCTCATGTCCTGTGGCACCTCTCCTTCTTCCCAGCAGAGGCAGAGAATTTCATGCAGCTCCATGAGCAGGCTACCTCTGCAGCACTTAAGGTCTCAGCAGGAATGCCATCTTTGCCAGGAGCTTTACCAGTAGCAAGGGAGTCTAGGGCATCGCTGAGTTCTTCCAGGGTCGGTTCGCTGTCGAGCTCCATTAACACAGGCAGACGCTCAGTGGCGCTCAGGGCGTCTTCGGTGACCACATTGTCCCTGGCGTATAGCTCAGAGTAGTGCTCGACCCAGCGCTTCAGCTGCAGTGTCTGGTCCTGAATCACCTCGACAGTGGCAGATTTCAGAGGAGCGGTCTTCCTCTAGATTGGGCCGAGGGCTTGCTTGATGCCGTCATACATTCCCCTTACATTGCCTGTATCCGCTGCACTCTGTATCTGGGAGCAGAGTTGGAGCCAATAGTTGATGACACATCGCCTGGCGCTCTCTGCACTTTGCAGCGGACGGCCCGAAGGATCTGTAAGTTGCGCTGACTTGGGCAGGCTTTGTAGGCTGCCAAGGCGTTTCTATTCTCTTCGATGACAGGTGTCATCTCTTCTGAGTGAGCCTCGAACCAGTCTGCCGACCTGCTGGTCTTCTTGCCAAAGGTGGAAATGGCAGCGTTGAACACAGCATCTCTAAAGTGCTCCCCTCTTTTACAGGCAATGACCCCGGCTGGGCCAATGAGAGCTTCCCCGAGCACGCGTGCAAAATAATCTTCCACCTTGTCCTGGTTGCAGGTCTTGGTGGTGTCGATGCGAGGTCTGCCCGCCTTTTTCGAGTGATGAATCTTCTTTGGTTGCATCTTGACCCTGCTACATACCAGGGAGTGGTCGGTGTCACAGACAGCACTCTGGTTGCTACGCGTAATCTTGACGCTGGGTAGACTTGCACGCCTGGTAAGAATTAGGTCAAGCTGGTGCCAGTGCTTGGAACTGGGGTATCTCTAAGATACTCGGTGTTGAGGCTTTGTGCCGAAGAACGTGTTGGTGACACAAAGACCATGAAGGCAGCAGAGTTCTAGCAGACGTTGCCCGGTCTCATTCATCCTCCCTATGCCGAATTGACCCAGACAAGTGGGCCAAATGTTGTGCTCGGCACCCACTCTGGCGTTGAAGTCGCCGAGGATAAACAGTGGCTCCTTTACAGGGATTCTCGCTATGACTCTGTTGAGGTCATCGTAGAATTTTTCCTTTGCCTCTGCTGGAGAAGTCAGGGTTGGTGCATATGCACTAATTACATTGACTGGTCCTGTTTGGGAGTGCAGTTTCAGAAACAGAATTCGTTCGGTTTCCCCATCGGTGGCATAATGTGTCCCAACAGTGCATTCCTGACGGCAAATCCCACACCATGTTCTCTGGTCTCATCAGGTGGTTTTCCTTGCCAGAAGAAAGAGAAGGTCCTCTCTCTCACAGATCCTGATCCAGGGAGCCTGGTCTCTTGGAGAGCAACAATATCCATCTGCAGTTTGCTCAGCTCGCTATCGATGATTGCCTGGTTTTTGGGCGTCATTGATTTCTTGCAGGTCGTCAGAGAAACCTGGTGTCAGTGTCCTGACGTTCCATGTGCCCAGCTTTAGGGCAGTTGATATTTTCTTCTTAGGTTTGGTATTGTTTGGTGCAAAGTTGTCGGGCCGCTTGTCGGTTTTCACCCTAAACCCCACGCACCCAGTGAGGTTAACGGACCGTGGCGAGGCAACACCTTATTGGCTGTGGTTGTTGCCCAGCTTGAGGCGGGTAGTAGCTGCCCAGTGGGGCACGATGACCCCTCCCACCGTCGGAAGCAACCCCTGGCGTCACACTCCTCGCCAATCGAGCAGAAGACTTAAAACCGGTAGACTGTCGCTTCCCGTGTTGGTTCGACGCTGTGAGGCGAAGCTAGAGTGCCCTCTCCAGGGCGCAAAGCCTGGGTAGGTAGATATGGAGGAGAAGCTGCTACCCATGCAGCAGGTTCCCCTCTCCACGTTGCTGAAATTATCCAATAGAAAGGCAAATGCCAATACACATGGTTCCAGCAACGTCGCAGGAGCTGCCAGAACGAGGTCGACGTCAACAACGTACTGCCTTAGGGGCTCCAGCTCCGGATTTTTCCTCGAGGTTGACTCCTGAAGCGTATCCCAAAAATGGGATATGGCCGCAAGGCAGCAGAGGTTTAAAATCAGGGTTTTCCTTCCCCCTAGATGGGCTGCGTTCCCAGGCTATCGAGTCCCATCTACCTGGAGCAACTGGTTCTAAGGCGCCAGAGGCACGCCCTCGCCCCTTCTCCTGTCGGTAAAAAGCAGTTCCGCCGGACTTAGACTAAGCTACCCGTGCAGGCCAGGAGTTGGACTTGGTTGTCAAAGGCTATTTGAGATGCATGCCGTATACGAGCATTTTAAAGGTCATGGGGAGCTCGTCCCCCCATTACCACCCTCTGGCTATGACAACCCCTTGGAACCACACCGTGTACAATATAAGGCCTTGCACTAAGTGTTACAGTATAAGGTGTAGAAGTAAGTTTTCTAATACAAAGTCTGACAGGAAGTGTTACATTACAAAGTGTGGCAGTAATACGATATCAAGTGAGGAGTGGCGATATCAAAGCCATCTACGGACCTTCACTCCAACTCCAAGGCATTAAGTGAGACGAAGACAACGCCATCTATTGGTGGAAGTGTTGCGTTTGAGAAAGGCTCCTGTTTCATACCTCAGTTAGGAGGTGAGGTCAAAGATGATGTCCACTGGTGAGTGACGTAATGATATCAACGCCATCTAGATTGTGCATCCGATTACATTTCACAGTTCCACGGTGAGAGGTTACCATCCAATATTCTCGTTGTATGCTCTCTGTCAGGCTAATGACTTTTATGTCCACAGAGGTGACGTGAACCGGATACCAGCTCAAGGAGGCCGTAACAGGCAGTGTAACAACACAAGGTGTGACAGGAAGTGTTACAACACAAGGTGTGGCAGGAAGTGTTACAACACAATACGTGTGCCAATGATACAGTACACGGTGTGGCAGTGTTACAATACAATGTGAGGAAGTGCTTCAATACAATAAGGTTAGTAGTACCTCCTCAAGGTGTGGCAGTGCTACAATACATGGTGAAACAGTGTTTCAAGCAAGGTGTGGCAGTAAGTGTAACAATAAAAAGAGTGAGAGTAAACATTATAATAAAAGATCTGGCAGTTAGAATTACAAAACAAGGTGAGGCAGTCATTGTTACATTAAAGGTGTGGCAGTAAGTGTTACAATAAAAGATGTGGCAATAAGTGTAAAAATACAAAATGTGGCAATAAGTGTAAAAAACAAGGTGTGGCAGTATTTCAATTCAAGGTGGCAGTGGTACAATACAAGTTGTAGCAGTGTTACAATGCAAGGTTTGTCAGTAAATATTACAATACAAGGTTTGTCAGTAAATATTACAATACAAGGCATTTATATATATATATATATATATATATATATATATATATATATATATATATATATATATATATATATATATATAATATATATATATAATATATATATATATATATATATATATATATATATATATATATATATATATATATATATATATGTCGTACCTAGTAGCCAGAACTCACTTTTTGGCCTACTATTCAAGGCCCGATTTGCCTAATAAGCCAAGTCTTTCTGAATTAATATATTTTTTCTAATTTTTTTCTTATGAAATGATAAAGCTACCCATTTCATTATGTATGAGGTCAATTTTTTTTATTGGAGTTAAAATTAACGTAGATATATGACCGAACCTAACCAACCCTACCTAACCTAACCTAACCTATCTTTATAGGTTAGGTTTGGTTAGGTAGCCGAAAAAGTTAGGTTAGGTTAGGTTAGGTAGGTTAGGTAGTCGAAAAACAATTAATTCATGAAAACTTGGCTTATTAGGCAAATCGGGCCTTGAATAGTAGGCCAAAAAGTGAGTTCTGGCTACTAGGTACGACATATATATATATATATATATATATATATATATATATATATATATATATATATATATATATATATATATATATATATATATATATATATATATATATATATATATATATATATAATGTCGTACCTAGTAGCCAGAACGCACTTCTCAGCCTACTATGCAAGGCCCGATTTGCCTAATAAGCCAAGTTTTCATGAATAAATGTTTTTTCGACTACCTAACCTACCTAACCTAACCTAACCTAACTTTTTCGGCTACCTAACCGAACCTAACCTATAAAGACAGGTTAGGTTAGGTTAGGTAGGGTTGGTTAGGTTCGGTCATATATCTACGTTAATTTTAACTCCAATAAAAAAAAGTTGACATCATACATTATGAAATGGGTAGCTTTATCATTTCATAAGAAAAAAATTAGAGAAAATATATTAATTCAGGAAAACTTGGCTTATTAGGCAAATCGGGCCTTGTATAGTAGGCAGAGAAGTGCGTTCTGGCTACTAAGTACGACATATATATATATATATATATATATATATATATATATATATATATATATATATATATATATATATATATATATATATATATAAATATATATGTCGTACCTAATAGCCAGAACGCACTTCTCAGCCTACTATTCAAGGCCCGATTTGCCTAATAAGCCAAGTTTTCATGAATTAGTGTTTTTTTGTCTACCTAACCTACCTAACCTAACCTAACCTAGCTTTTTTTGGCTACCTAACCTAACCTTACCTATAAATATAGGTTAGGTTAGGTTAGGTAGGGTTGGTTAGGTTCGGTCATATATCTTCGTTAATTTTAACTCCAATAAAAAAAAATTGACCTCATACATAGAGAAAAGGGTTGCTTTATCATTTCATAAGAAAAACATTATAGTAAATATATTAATTCAGGAAAACTTGGCTTATTAGGCAAATCGGGCCTTGAATAGTAGGCTGAGAAGTGAGTTCTGGCTACTAGGTACGACATATATATATATATATATATATATATATATATATATATATATATATATATATATATATATATATATATATATATATATATATATATATATATATATATAGGGGGGTACCACCACTGGTGCAATTATAGGGACCCACAGCCTCAGAGAAGGGAACACAGAGCACTCAGGGAAAAACTTGCCATTTAACTCTGAATACGAAAGAGTGTTCGCTTCTTCTACCACCCCCCTTGTTATTTTTATTATGATGTACACTTTATTATGCGAGGTTATACAGTTGCATATCTGATTTTATACAAAAAATGAACATTAAGAGGACACAAGAAAAAGTTCGCTTCCTATAGGCTGTAGATTTCCTCGAACTCCTCCGCCGCCGGGCAGGAACCGAGGATGCAGCAGGCATTTCCCCTCTGGATCGCGACACTGAGGCGCTGAAAGAGAAAACTTGCTGCTCTAGGGTGTCTTTGTGGTGTCAATGAGCAATTGACAAGGAACTTAAGGAACTTAAGGAACTTGAGGCTTAAGGAACCAAGACTTAAGGAACCAAGATCTTAACTATGACTTAAGGAACCAAGATCCTATGACTTAAGGAACCAAGATCTATGACTATCTATGACTATGACTGATCTATGATCTATGATCTATGATTATGAGTCAATCAATGAGTATCAATCCGATTATGAGTATCAATCGTATGATTACTCATACGATTATGAGTATCAATCATAGATCTATGATCTATGATTGATCTATGACTTAAGGAACCAAGATCCTTAAGAAACCTTCTTGCACTCTCACCCCATGGGCCTAGGGTCTCAGACCCTATTGGAACGAAGTTGTACCTTTGATCTAATTGCCTGTACTTGACTGACTTTTGTTTTTCTCTGTGTGTCGCTGCGGCTCCTGCTGTGCCGGCAGAGAGGGTGATGTATGTCGTTGCCAGGGTGGATACGCAAGTATAGTCCCATGCTAACTGCCTGCCACCCTTCCACGGATGCAGTGTGATTCCGTCTGGTCGGCCGGCAAAGCTAACAGAGTCACGGTTCAGTAGGTTGCGGGGCTCTCTCTCCGCTGGACACTGAGCAGAGGCAAGGCTTCTTTTAATGATGTCGTTGACTTCGTCGTGTCTAGTGTGCCAACCACCCGATTTTCTACAGTGCAGGCCATGCAATCCATATTCGTCAGCATCTGCCTCGCCGCAAATACACCTGTGAACAGTGTGGATAGGGGCAGCAAGGCGGAGAGCGACTGCAATACGGAGCTCCTGCGGATCAAGACGTGTGCCTGTCGCAGACATAGGGACTGCCTGAAGGAAGTCCCCTGCATGGGGAGCCTGCACAGCTGCGAGGCGTGCACGATCACTGGGGGTTGTTGCTGCCTCCAGCAAAGCTGTGGCTTCTTTGTCTACAATGGGGCTGTCCCAACTGGATTGTTTCTTGGCTTTCGGCATGGCTGGTCTGAGTGCTGGGTCTGTCATGGCACCCCATTTTGTGTCGCATTCCGTGTAGTGGGGGTCCTGTATCCCCGCTACATCACTCAGGGTGTCGGGTAGAATTTCCTTAACCAGGTCATCTGATGCTGAGGACGAAGACAGGAAGGCTGGGACAGCAATTTGGGTGGCGGTGCGGACACCCAAGCCACCGAGCCTGACAGGAAGAGTGGCTTGTTTCCACTGGCATTCGTTGAGGGAGAGGTTAACAACTTTTTCCAGCATGGTCTTCAGTAGGAGGTCATACTCGTCAAGCTTTGGGTTGTCGTAATATGGGGCGCACCTCAGAAAGTAGGTTAGCCTAGGCAGGGATAGGCATTTGGTGAGTAGATAAAAAGCATCGTGGGCATCGATGTCACCTATTCTGTCTTCCATCCTCCTAAGGTCTGCGATTTTCTTGTCGAGGATCTCCTCAATGGCGTTAGACCAGAGGGGAGCTCCAAGGAGGGTGCTGTTCTCGGCCCTAATGACATGGGCTCCAGGCAAGGCAGACCTTATTCTAGCTACGATGTCTGGGTTGGAGGAGACTACTTCACACTTGGAAGGGTTCAGGACGAGACCCAGGCTTACTTCTTCCTCCCTTATTTTCCTGATATCTGACAAGAGGTGGTCTACGGTGCCAGCTATAGTGCCATCATCCAAAAAACCAGATGTTGAACTCGCTGGACAAGCTTTCGGTGATTTCTTTTAAGACTAAGCAGAAAAGAAGAGGAGCAAGAGGATCACCTTGCTGAACACCTTCACATGATCTGATTTCATGTTCACCAAAGAGCAGTTTTGACTCGCCACTGTAGCACGATAGTATGAACGGATAGAGGGGCCGGAAATGGCGATGTACGGCACAAAGTACTGCATCTCTTCTTACCATGTTGAAGGCATTCTTAAAGTCCAGTTTGAGCAGGGCCTTTTCATCAGAAATGTTGGTGATGTATGCTCGTGCTGCATGAGCAGCCGCTTCAGAGCCTTGGGGGATTCCAAATCCTAGCTGGATTGGTTTCAGCAATTCAGCCGCTTGCTGGCTGACTACCCTCGTAGCAGCCTTGGCAATCAGGCGTCGGAGAGTGCTGCCAACAGCGATTGGCCTGATTCCTTCGTCCTTCTTTTTGAGAGCACAGAGGGAGGCACCAAAAAAGAGAGGCCTGATGGCCTCAGGTATCTCACCAGCCAGACACATGTTGACGAACCTTGTGAGTTCCATAAGAAGATCTTGTGCAGCATCACCAACCGCAGGATTTAACATTTGCTTGATATGTTGAGGTTTTAACCCTGTAAAGCCGCCTGCTGACCCAGGTGGAAAAGAAAGGGCTGCTTTGTAGACCTCAGATTCACCAACGGTTAATGGGTCTGAAATGGTGTCGGCTGATGGCGGAACGATGTTGTCGCCTTGAGGGGCTCTGGGTGGGTGCTTGCTTTGCAGGGCCCGTGCTGTGGCTGAGTTTCGAGGAGCAATTTTCTCGTCACTGGTGAGGACTCTAATAGCACTTGCGGTATTTCCCTCTTCAATTTTCTTGGTGATTTGTGCTCTGATTTTGTACGTTTCCGGTATGTTGTATGTTTCCGGTATAATGTATATATATATATATATATATATATATATATATATATATATATATATATATATATATATATATATATATATATATATATATATATATATATATATATATATATATATTTTATATATATATATACAAGAAGGTACATTGGGATTGTGAGGATACATAGCATAATAATTACATTCTTGTAAAGCCACTAGTACACGCAGCGTTTCGGGCAGGTCCTTAAACTAAGAGAATTTTAAGTAGGTAAATACGTGCAAAATTTATAAAAATGATAAGTTACATAACAAGAACAAAAATAAAAGATGAGAGAAAATTGTAGGTATATTAGAGTACATAGGTAGCTCAGATTGATTGCAATGACAGCTTGAATGGTAGTTTAACAAAAATTAGTAGGCACAATACAGCATATGGCTAGCACATAAAAGAAGACAGCAATGAACACAATGATAAAGATGTTTGGATTAAGTACATAAAGATTGGGAGATTGGGTAACACTAGATACAAAGCAAATTTAAAGCACAGTGTAGGAAACTACGAAGATGAAATTAGATATTTTTTTTTTTTTGAATGAGGCAAAGTTTGACAGCTTTTCAATTCACTAGGGAGTGAGTTCCAAAGATTAAGTCCCTTAATTTGCATAGAGTGTTTACATAGATTAAGTTTGACCCTTGGATATCAAAGAGATATTTATTTCCGGTGTGGTGGTAATGGGTCCTATTACATCTGTCCAGGGAGAGTTTCAGAGCATGGTTTGCATTTAAGAACAGGGTTTTGTAAATGTAGTTGATACAAGAGAATGTGTGGAGGAATTTAATATTTAACAAGTTAAGGGATTTAAACTTGGGAGCCGAGTGTTGTCTGAAAGCAGAATTTGTTATTATTCTGATAGCAGATTTTTGCTGGGTGATGATGGGCTTAAGGTGGTTTGCAGCGGTAGACCCCATGCACAGATACCATAATTAAGATAGGGATAGATTAGTGCATAATATAGTGAGAGTAGGGTTAGGAACATAATATTTGATTTTGGAGAGTATACCAACTGTTTTAGAGGCTTTCTTAGTTATGTGTTGAATGTGGGTGCTGAAGTTGAGTCTCTTGTCTAGGAACAGGCCAAGAAACTTTCAATCATTTTTATTACTGATGTTAATTAATGTTGTCTATATGAAGCTGAATTACATTCGATGATATGCTTCCAAATAAGATGTAGTAGGTCTTTTCTATGTTTAGTTTGTTAGTTGACATCCATAAGTGGACTTTTTTAATTCATTATTCACAACATTATTTAGTGTATGTGGGTTGGGGTATGAATAGATGAGGGAAGTATTATCAGCAAACAATATATGTTTAAGAATATTAGAGACATTAGGCAGATCATTGATATATATAAGAAATAGAAGAGGTCCCAAGATGCTGCCCTGTGGCACTGCAACAGTTATTGGTAGAGTGGAAGAGGTTGTATCATTGATGGTTACACACTGGTGTCTGTCACTAAGATAGGATCGGATATAGTCCAGGGCAAGGCCTCGGATTCCATAATGCTGGAGTTTAAGTAGGAGGTAGTTGTGATTAACAGTATCAAAGGCTTTTTTTAGGTCAATGAAGAGTCCAATCGGAAACTCATTTTTGTCAAGGGCAGAGTAGATTACGTCAAGGAGACTAATGATTGCATCATTGGTGCTGTTTTGGGACCGGAAGCCAAACTGGCAGGGGCTGAGTATGTCGAATTTTAGGAGGTAGGAATAGAGCTGTTTGTAGATCATTTTTTCAAATATTTTTGATAGAATGGGTAGATTTGATATTGGTCTTTAATTGTTTATGTCTGCCAGATTGCCTCCTTTATGGACTGGCGTTACTCTTGCTTTTTTAAGGATACAAGGGATGGTATGACACTCTATGAATTTGTTGAACAGTAGAGCTATGGGTGGCGCAAGGGCATGGGAGGCGCTCTTGTATACAATGGACGGAATTTCACTGGTGTTCCCTGCCTTGGTTTTTAGTGAGTGTATGATGGACACAACATCTGCCGGGCTGACTGGTGAAAGGAGAAGAGAGTTTGGATATCTGCCTGAGAGATATGTGGTAATATGTGTCTGAGTCTGTGGGATTTTTCTGGCAAGATTAGCATCAACCGATGAAAAGAAGCTATTAAATTCATTTGCCATTTCTAAATCAGTTGGCGGTGTATACCCATCCATATTGAGTTTTATTTGATTATGTGAGTATTGTTTAGTTCCTAGGATACT
This sequence comes from Procambarus clarkii, assembly GCF_040958095.1. Taxonomy (NCBI): domain Eukaryota; kingdom Metazoa; phylum Arthropoda; class Malacostraca; order Decapoda; family Cambaridae; genus Procambarus; species Procambarus clarkii. The sequence goes on along the minus strand of NC_091182.1, from coordinate 11,902,931 downwards.
AGAGATAGTTTTCCGTGTGCTTTTCATGTTGCCTTTTGCTTCATTGAATCTATTCACATAATATGAAAGTTTTGCCTTTCTTATGATACTGGTAAGCATTGATGAGCACCTTTTAACTACTTCCTTTGTAACTAGGTCAATCCTAAGTTTCTTTTCATATTCATGTTTCTTGTTGCTTGAGTTGAGAATACCACTTGTGAGCCATGGATTGTTTAATCTTTTGTCAGTTACTTGCTTGGTAAGAAGGGAACCATGAAGGTTGCAGAGGCTTAGAGTTTTGGAGAGGAAGAGGTTAGCTAATGAATTTATATCCTGAGAATTATTGAATTCAGAATCCCAGTTAATATTGTGAAGTGCATTTGTAAGATTGCCTAAAGCTGATTCACTGTGTAACCTGAATGTAAGTTTCTTGCTTTTTGGTGGTGTTATGTCCATGTTTGCTATGAGAAAGGTAGGATAGTGGTCAGTTGTTCTGTCGTAGATTATACCAGATACAAGGGGAGCTGTTATGTTAGTCCATATGTGATCCAAGGTAGTGGCTGATGTTTGAGTGACTCGGGTAGGTTTGGTGATTGTGGGGATTAGCATACAGGAGTTCATGCTGTTAAAGAAATAGTCAACTTGAGAGCAATTTTGTTGACCAAGGTCAATATTGAAGTCTCCTCCCAGAATGAAGGGTTTTTGTTGAGATTGTTGTTTATAATAAGATTCCTTAGGTTATCTGAGAATGAAGCTATGTTAGTATTGAGAAATGTATTGATGGTTCCAATAGTCAAGGAGGATTTAAGGGATTTAATTGTAAATTGAGCAAAAGTATATTCATAGTAGTCATCTCTATCACAATGACACTGTTGCAGATAAATGTATCTCAGTAATATATAGCTGTGCCGCCACATTTTTTTTATTAGGCCTACAGTTGTGAATGGCTTTATATCCAGCTAAGTAGTAGAGTTGGATATAGTCTATACTTAGCCAAGTTTCTGTTAAAATAATGAACGATAAATTATAAGCATGGCAGTGTTACAATATACGTTGTAGCAGTAAATATTTCAATACACAGTATGGCTGTGTTAGAATACCACCTGTTGCATTAAGTTTTACAATATAAGGTGTGGCCGTACTTCAATACAAGGTGTGGAAGTATTTCAATACATGGTGTTGCAGTATTACAATACAAGGTGTTGCAGTAAGTGTTGCAATACAAGGTGTAGCAGTTAGTGTTACAATACAAGGTGTGGCAGAAAGTGTTATTATACAAAGTGGACAATAAGTGATACAATACAAGGTGTGGCAGTGCTTTAAAGTGTGGCAATGTTACAATACAAGCTGTGGCAGTATGTGTTATAATACAAGGTGTAGCAGTAAGTGTAACAGTATAACGTGTGGAAGTAATTTATTAAAATACAAGGTAAAAGAGTAAGTATTACAATAAAAGGTGTGTCAGTAAGTTTTACAAAACAAGTTATGGCCGTCAGTGTTACAATGAAAGGTGTTGCTGTAACTGTTACAATACATGATGTGGTAGGGGTTACATTACAAGGGGTGGCAGTAAGTGTTACAACACAAGATGTGGCAGTAAGTTTTAAAACACAAGGTGTGTCAGTAAGGGTAACAGTACAAGGTGTGGCAAGAAGTGTTACAATACAAAGTGAAGTGGTAAGATTTACAACACAAGGTGTGGCAGTGTTATAATACAAGAAGTGGCAGTGTTACTACACAAGGTGTGGCCGTAAGCGTAACAATGCAAGGTGTGGCAGTGTTATAATACAAGAAGTGGCAGTGTTACAACACAAGGTGTGGCAGTAAGCGTACCAACACAAGGTGTGGCAGTGTTAGAATACAAGGTGTTGCAGTAAATGTTACAATACAAGGTTCGGCAGCATTACATTACAAGGTTAGACAGTAAGTGTTTAAATACAAGATATATTCAACTTTATTGTTTGTTGGTTGGAGTATTGGAGATGGCTCTTACTTGGGACTGAAGAGATCACACTAGATTGCTTCACAGGACTTTATTGAGAGGAGATAATAATATAGGTCCAGCACAACCTAGGTTCTACGTGCTCTAGTCCTGGCTAAGTACTGGTGCCGTCCACTTGAGCAGGCACCCACCAGCTCTATGGTGTGTGACGTTAGAGGCCTACCGCCTCTGTGATTGGTTATACTCAACCTAAAATTTGAAGACTGACACCTCTCGGACACACTACCAAGTCGACGTCCCTTGTCGACAAATCTCTGGCTATCTAGTACATAGATTCTGAAGGACCTCGGTGGCTTGCTTAATGTCTTACAATGTAAAAGACCAAATAACACAATAAATGACAGGACAGGTGTGTGTTTATACTGAGACAGTTTGGCATGTTCACATAAAACTTATAACATAGTCTTACTCAGTGAAACACCTTGTGACAGAAGGTGATAGTAACAATGCTTAATTAGAACAAGAGCATGAAGAAAATATGCATGTCTAATCATCAGGTATGAACAATACATACTCAGAAAGTATTGTGTCCAAAAAATTATCCACATCTTGTGTCAATGATCTGTGTATGGACATAATACAAGACACTAATCTGAAACTAAATGGATCACGAGCATGACCTAATAACTACAATGAATTAATATTTCAAGAAAGAAAACAAATATGTACCCTACAAAATATTTACATGGACTGGACCGAGAAGGCTAACATCTTGGTGAAAGCAGTCAGTCAGTCAACTCTGGGGTGACAGGAGCTATTCCTTGTCAGGAATCCCAAGCCTTAATGTGGTTGCTTGAACACTAAGAAAACTCCTGAAGACATGAACTGTAACAATACAAATGGCACAGTAGACTTCACACTGGCATATGATTAAGAAACAAAACAAAGTTGAAAGATTAAATACATAGCAAAAGTAAATGCTTTTCACGACAATAATAGGACACGAGGTAGAGTACTGGGAAGTAAGGCAACAAACAAGAGAACTCAGTCGTCCAGGAGACTATAGTTTTCTAGTTTGGCGAAACAAAAACGGAACGATGACTGCACTTAATTACACATTCTGTCAATGTTAACACCTAGTTCAAGAGCACTATACAACTCTGGCTCTGACTGAAGGCCAGGAACTTATGAAACTGCATGTGTCAGACTCTCAACTGGGTAGTTAATCTCGTTAGCATCTAGACAGTGGACTTGGGGTGTGTGCACAGTAGAGACTAAAGCTTTAGATCTAAGATTATAGTTGCTGGCATGAGGTAGCTTTATGTCAACTGGTCTGTCAACCACTGTAGATGGTGTCACAATAGAAGATTCTGTCTGGGTAACTTCATTATCATCTTCTGCATCAGCCTCATCAACAGTCATTTTAGCCTACTTCATGTAGTCTAGGTGTTCATTTATATACTCTCTTCTTAACAGATTCTTAAGTTTGTACTTATTACTCTTGATTAGCTCTATTACCTTATATGGACCCAAAAATTTCTTAGTTATCTTGAACACAGGGCCAGACCTGTGTTGGTCAAGTTCCATTATTACAGATGCCACAGTTATCTTACTGGGCTTAGCTTGTGAATTTCTTGCTCGAGAAAACTCTGTTGTTGCATTAGACAAGTGTTCTCGTATTTTCTTGAAAACTAGTTGCATATGTCTACGCTTTACTTGATCATAATCATCTGAGTTATACAAAGGAACTCTGAGTGCACTAATCAATACATTAGGAAGGATCTTATCTGTGCCATAAAGAATAGCATGAGAGGTTTCTCCTGTTGAGGCATTAATTGAAAAATTATGCCACACTGTACTATGGGAGCGAACTGATCCAAATTACTGTTATGAAAACTCAAAGTGACTCTCTAAACATCTAACACTTTCCTGTTAGTACGCTCTGCTAACCCTTACTTGCTGTATTATATGGCATAATACAATATTTTTTGATTGTTTAATTAATAAATCACACAAACTGTTTAATATAATATTACTGAACTCAGGACCATTGTCTGAAAGGATAACTTTAAGTATACTGTATCTGCAAATTATTTGATCATGGATTGCACTGACTATAGTTTCTGCTGTTTTGTTCTGGATAGGAACTAATTTACAATATTGGGAAAAGTTATCAACCATTACGAGCAAGTGTTTGTTCCCCTTTTCTGTTTCTGCAAAAATTTTCAACAAATCCATTGATACTCGTTCCCATGGTGCTTTAGTCGCTCGGTACACATGAATAGGGTTTGGTCCCATGACTTGCCTTTAATGCTGTCAACAGTTCAAACATCTATCAACATAATAAGCAATCTTTTTAGCCATTTGAGCATGGCTAGCAGGAGCATCATTGATAATCTTTAATACATTTTGTACTAATAGTGATCTCAGACTAACAACAGATATTAGTTGATGACAGATGTCAGACTGTCAGACTAACTGACAGGACTTCCTTGGGGGGTCTCTAGCTTCACTATTCTACACAGTAAATTGTCTGTCAACACTAACTCTTTCAATGGTACTGGGGGGTTAGTGAATTAGACGAGAATCTTGCTTAGTCAGAAACATAATGATATGTGCCCATATGGGGTTTTGTCTCTGTTCTGTCTCAACTTCTGTAGCGTCTAATGCTGGGTAATTTACATGAATTGCAGCTATATATCAAGAAAAAGCATCAGCTACAACATTTTGTTTTCCTGGGATATAACCAAATGTTGGGTTGAACTCTTGAATTGTGAGCAAATATCTAGCAAATTTTTCCACGTGATTCTTATTCTTGAAAAAAAGGAATTAATGGTTGATGATCTGTAAGAACATGGACAGGATAATTATAAATTGTATTCCTGAAATATTTCAGAGTCCACACAACCGCTAAAGCTTCACGCTCAGTTACCCTATAATTTTACTCTTCTTTAGATATTGTACGGCTAGCATAAGCTATTGCATGATCTCTGTGACCTGTTTGAAGTAATGCAGCACCCAAGCTAACATCACTAGCATCTATGACTAACATGAAAGATTTAAAAAAATCTGGGTACCTAAGGACAGGTGCAGTGATCAGTGCTGCTTTGAGTTTATTGAATGACTGTTCTTGAGCTTCTTCCCAAACAAAATGTTCGTCATTTCTTTGCAACCTGTAAAGTTGGGCTGCTATGACAGAGAAACCCCAGTAATAAATGAACGATAAAATCCAAAAGATCTGTGAAAGGTCTTACGGCTTTTGCATTACATGTCTATGGAAAATCATGGGCAGCAATAATTTTGTATTCATTCAAGGTATTTCCTGAAGATTAACTGCTTGACCTAAGAAGTTAATCTTCTTTAAAAATTAGCACTTTGAGAGTTTTTTTTTAATTTGTTGTTGCTACTTTTGCAAGTACTTTCTCAAGCTTCTGGAAGTGTGTCTGAACATCTTGCATCACTATTATGAGATCATCGAGGTACACTCGAAGAGTACTACCTATCAATCTATGAAATAGATTCGTCACGAGCCTGGAAAAGGTTATTAGGTTGCTCTGCAAACCAAATGGCATTCTCTTTGAATGAAAATGTCCATTAGGAATACGAAAGGCTTTCACCTGTTTACGTTCCTCATCAAATGGGATTTGCCAGAATCCTTGCAACAAATCTGAAGTTGAGAATACCTTTTTTCGACCTATGTTTTGCAACAAATCATTTAGGACGAAGTGGGAAACAGTCAGGTATACTTACTCTGTTCAGCTTCTGATAGTCGTTTCTGGTCTCTATGTCCCATCTTGTTTTAGAACGATAATCAATGGAGTGTTCCTTGGTGAATTACTTTGCTATATTACATCATCCTGTAGCATTTCCTATATAAGTCTATCAGTTTCTGCTCTCTGAGAATGTAGTAAACGATAAGCTGGTACGTAATTGGTCTAGTTCCTGGCACAGGGGGAATTTTATGAGTAATAAGAGATGTAAGATCAAACGTTTCGCCTGGTAAAGTTACTGTTAAAGTAAAGTTACTGTTAAAGTAAAGTTACTATTAAAGTAAAGTTACTGTTAAAGTAAAGTTACTGTTAAAGTAAAGTTACTGTTAAAGTAAAGTTACTGATAAAGTAAAGTTACTGTTAAAGTAAAGTTAGAGGTAAAGTAAAGTTAAAGCTGCGCTATTCTTGTTTATAATTTCCTATAAGATGAATCACGGAGTCAGGGAACATCAGAAGGAATGAGGTGTTGCACTTGCACCTCTGTCTGAGATCCACATTCTCCTGATGTCAGTGCACACACAACATGCTCCACGGAGACATCATTCACCACTCGCACCATTAACCAGTAATGGGAAAAATCTACAATGTGGGTGCCAGACTGGAGATGGATGTTGGCACTGCTAGTGTTTGCAACGTTACAATGTAACTGTACCATCCTGCACTACATGAGAGGAAGGCTCAACATACTTACACGTTTCACTGTTTGCAATGATATCCAATAACTCATGCACTCCCTCAATCTTAACTTTAACTCTTGTGAGCGAGTGAGAGTGCAACACAGTTTCAGCAGCCGTAGAACCACTGAAATCAGAGATGGAAGCCGCTAGGCAAGCAAGACATTGACAATACGTTAGGGCGTCCCGTCCAGAAAGTCTCCATACTCACTTCCTGAGCAACCACACAACTACGATGCTTCAATTGAATGCCTGCTTTTCGGGTATGTTACTGTGACATGGGCCTGACAAACCAACGCTGGCAAGTCGGCTGTCAACAAAATAAACATAATTTTCCTGATGGTTGAACTCATGATCCCTTCTATACATACTACACAATGGAATGACATTGTCTTTAATACTAATGTTCCAACGATTGGGAAACAATGCAACATTTTCATCAATTATGGTGTACAACCCTAGTAATATGTCACCAGGAAAGCTGATACTGTTCACAACTAGACATGTTATAGAAAGCATGATGTCCTTTAACATGAGTGGATGGTTTATTTTCCCTTTGACTGTTACTTTATTCCCAGAAACACCACTCAGTAAAGTCATTGGTGACTCACTCACTGTAACAGAGTGCTTACTTGCAATATCTCTAAGAGCTGAAGTCTTGACAATATTTATTTTGGCACCTGTATCTACGAAGACCATGGACAAGACCCGACACTTGAAGACCATCACTAAAAACTGTACAATTCACTGTTTGTAACTTACGTTGCTTAGGGTGTCTGCGTCTTGTCTGGGGTCAAACTCACTTGGGTTTCGTCAACATCTTCAACTCGTCTTTTGTCAGTGTCCTCCTCTGTCAAGTGTTCAAATCTGTTTTGGGCAGCTACTGAATAAACAGGGAGGGGCACAAGTACTGGCTAACTTGGTTGGGTTAGAAAGTTGCTTTGAGATTCTCCAGTCGATGTGGTGTGAACAGTCTGAGCTCTTGGGTTCTGTGACTTGGTATTGTAGTTGGAGTGATCATTGTGGAGTGGCGGTTTGGCCACTATATAGAGCGGCGGTTTGACTTGGAAAGTTCTCTGAATCCTTCCTTAACCCCCTTCCCCCCAACTCCCTCCCCCAATGTTTACCGGTCAGAGTCAATAGTACCAAGTTCTGAAGATAGAAATTATCTCTGTATATTTTGGCATATGATTATGTGTTCTCTTGTGTGTTTATATACTGCTCTTATGTTATACCAGCAGTTGTATTTTGTGATATTTAATTAGTTCGGTGCATGCTCAAGGATTTATTTACTTGAAAATGTTTTGTTCTGTGGTTGAAATATTTTAAAGAGTACTAATGGTCTACTTGCAACGTAATACAGTGCCTATCGCGGCTCGGCGCCCGTCGCCAGCTTACTGTTCTCAGGCTTGTCAGCCGGGGCAGGTGCACTTGATCTTGCTCCTGGTTGTGGCACATATTTTCGGTCTAAGGACCTTGTAAGCTTCTGGGGTGTAATGTAACCATGTTTATGTGTGATGGATCGTAACTACCGGTCTACACCATTTTTGTGGAACAGGTGGTAGGTGATATTTTTGAATGACATATATGTGGTGGGAATCTAAGGACCTTGACTGATTATTATGTATCCTGATTGATACTGATTCCTCACCCACTAATTGATTATTGTGGCACCACCATCCTGTATCCTTGATATTGTAGCATGCTAGAATTAGTGTACCATTGTACTAGGATTGGAGCCTAGTGACAGCTAGTTCATAGGGTGTACAATTGATGTGTGCATGATAATGATTCCGAAAAGCTTTGATTGAAGCTATATTATATACTTTGGGAGTAGCAGTTGTAGAGATGTTTACTTATATTACAGTGTCTTGCCTAGATATGCCCCAGTAAACCGGTAAATTTTGGTTACTTTTACTTAACCCTAGACAATAGTACTGAAGACCAGGTGGCATTATTGAGATTTTGACCAGGTCAGTGTTTCCAGTGATGCTGTGAAGCATGAAGACACTACCGGAGTTTACCTCGTAGTTGGTAAAGGAGGCACAGGGACTACAAACCCGGACACCGCGGTGGTCGAGGCCGACGAGAAGACTCACCCCAGCAAGGCCAAGAACGATCTCAGCCACTTGAAGAGCTTGGGCCAAACGAGCCCCAGGAGGTGGACGTTCGAACCGAGCACCTATGGGTTCCAGACATAGATGGTCACAGCCCCCTTTAACCCGAGGCCCGCTTCCTTCATGACCCAGCACAAGGAAGAATAATATTTATTAATTAAAACAATTATTATTATAATAATATAAATATGTAATAATTAATACTATTCCGTCATTACTGTAACCACATACACTACACACTACCTTCATCACAATAACAACATACACTACACACTTCCTTCATTACAATAACCACATACACTACACACTACCTTCATCACAATAACCCCATACACTACACACTACCATCATCACAATAACCACATACACTACACACTACCTTCATCACAATAACCCCATACACTACACACTTCCTTCATTACAATAACCACATACACTACACACTACCTTCATCACAATAACCACATACACTACACACTACCGTCATCACAATAACCACATACACTACACACTACCTTCATCACAATAACAACATACACTACACACTTCATTACAATAACCCCATACACTACACACTACCTTCATCACAATAACCCCATACACTACACACTACCTTCATTACAATAACCACATACACTACACACTACCTTCATCACAATAACCACATACACTACACACTACCATCATCACAATAACCACATACACTACACACTACCTTCATCACAATAACCCCATACACTACACACTTCCTTCATTACAATAACCACATACACTACACACTACCTTCATCACAATAACCACATAAACTACACACTACCGTCATCACAATAACCACATACACTACACACTACCTTCATCACAATAACCCCATACACTACACACAACCTTCATTACAATAACCACATACACTACACACTACCTTCATTACAATAACCACATACACTACACACTACCTTCATCACAATAACCACATACACTACACACTACCTTCATCACAATAACCCCATACACTACACACTACGGCTATTACAATTACCACATCCTTTACTTACCTCTTAATTATTGTAAGGATTTACACACTGGCTTCATCAGTAAATAAACTAAGACAAATATACAAATAATAATATATGTCATTTGTTGTTGTTCAAGATTTGCTACCTGGAACAAAAAGTTTCAAGTAGCATCGGCTATGGTGAGCCCGTAGTGGTATATGTCATAATTTGCATGACTACAAAAATAAAAAAATATTTATAAATTTAATTAATTTTTTTTTTAAGGTATATAAGTTTTTTTTTTTAATTTTTATGGGATTTTTTTTTTTTTTTTTTTTTTTTTTACAAGAGTGTAGAGGAGAGGAGACTCACTGAGAGTGGGTGGCGCGGGAGGGAAGGGTCTGGACCTCCTTGCCACAGACCTTTGCCATCCAGTATGCCTGGGTTCGCTCCTTGCTGCGTCGGCGCTGGCTCTTGGTCTTTCGAAGAGCATGCCTCACGAGCTGGCGCTGGGCATCGCCAACGGTGAACACCTCATAGCGGCGGTCCATGATGGCTACTGTGGTCACAACACTGTTTATGCCAGAGACAGTGACAGAGATTCCTCGGGGTGGGACCTGATCTTCAGATCTAAGAACTCGAGGTAGTCGCTCTATCAACTGTATTACGGCGTCCCACATATATATGTGTTTGGAACTTATATATATACTTATAAATGTGGCTCATCAGGCTAATCTTGGTGTCTTTTTTGTCCATTATCCAATTATGTTCTTAATCTTTCTTAATATGAGAGATGCTGAAGCTCGGAGATGAGCCTTTTGTACTTGTTTTTGTTGCCTTTATTGTTGAATATAATTAAATTTCTTGTAAGTAAATAATTATTACTAAGAAAAGTTAAGTCCAGCACTTTATGCCACGTCCACTGGCCTTGTACAGGTCGTGCTATTACTGAACTGTTTACTGTTGAGGTTAACATTCTTGGTCAAATGTGGCCTTAATGTCCAAGTAAATATTGTAACCGCTGTCATCACTCGGCTCAGCCCTGGTATGTTGGTCCACAACATTTGTATACTGTCTAGGCACGCTGGGGGAACACGCTGCGGAGTTTCCGCAGGATTAAGTCGTATACCAGAGGATCTGACACTACATCGAGTTCTACTTTAGATTTAAGCAAGAAGGCATCCCAGGCGAACGATGGGAGCGAAATGTGATGGGAAGTGTTCAGTTTGTTGAGTGGTTGGTTGGTTGGATGGTTAGTTGTATGAATGGATAGTTAACTCTGTCTGCTACTGCTGTTCTGGTAGAACCCTCTTCTCTCATCTATGCATGTGATTACACTTCATCCCTCCTCATACTGCTAAAGCTATCTCCCTCAAACACACAATTCTCTTTGTTCTAGCCCCACATACTCTATGCTTCTGTAATGTATCGCACACACACACCCTAAAAGCTCCCAAGCTCGATATCTTGGCAGCAAAGTGGGTTGTCATTAGATCAGCCTTCTCCTGATTGCTGGTTGCAACAGTTCCATCCTCCCGGTATAAAGGCAGGATTGTGTGCTCAGATGAATATGCTTGCCGATCTTTATATAACTCTTTCACCAGTATACGACTGGTGAAAGATTTTGCTTGGCTGTTCAAGTCCCCCTTGAGCAAGGCCGAGTTGAGACCCGTGATGTGTGTTCTGCTGGTGTTGACGGTGTTCAGGGCTATGTTGAGGTTGGTGATGCAGTGCCTGGTTATGGTTATGTTGTGGTTGAGGGTGTGAAGGCAGGTGTTGACATTGTTCAGGGCTATGTTGAGGTTGGTGATGGTTATGTTGTGGCTGAAGGTGTGGAGGCTGAGAACGCTGGTTAGGGCGGACACGCCTACGCCCACTCCTTCTAGGCATATTCTGGCAGTTAGTGTTTTGATTTGGCCCTTTTACATATATCAAGTGATGTGTGGTTAGTCTCCATAGGTTGGCTTCCTTCTCACTTGCCTCTTTACTACAATATTACAAGAGGGGCGCCCGGCAGTGTCCAGGATAATCTCATACCCCCAACCACCATTCCTCCCCTCTTCCTTCCACCTCTCTTCACATCCCCCACTATTCCTACACCTTCCCTTCCCTCTTTACCCTTTCCCTCCCCTCCCCTCCCCTTTCTTTCCTTCTTCTCTCTGTCTCCGTCTTCCCCGTCTCCCTCGCATCTTCCCCAGTCCCACCCCATGTCCCTATCATCCCCCTCCTCACACTTGTCCTTACTTCACTCCCTTCTTTCCCGCTTTCCTCCGTCTGGCCTCCAATCGCCACCAGACAGCTATTTACATTCATATCAATATGTAAAGGGGAATTAGGCAGGGGTCTTTGTCTTTTACCTCCCCTTCCCCCTTCCCCCCTTTCCCTCCGTCCCTCCCTCTCTCCCACCTACCCTCCCTCCCGCCCCTCCTCCTGACTACCTCTCCTTTTATTATTATTCCCTTGTCCCAATCTTCCCTCATCTATCTCATGTCTCCCCATCAGTGTAACATTTTCCTGGGTCACAATTTTTACGATAAACTCTATGGAAAACACGTCAACGATTTCATTTTAAAATTCAAACGTATTACCTGAGGGGTTTAAATACTGATATTTTTTAAAAAAATAACTTAATCTATCCCCGACCATCCTACATCCAGCCCATATCCCAAACTATTCCCGCTGCAAAGTGGGGTGAGGGTAACCCAAGTATCTGGCCGCCAACTTTGGTCAGACACACAGATATCAGACTCACAAACTGATATTTCCTCTCATAGTATAGATGTATGCATATGTTATCAGCCTGCATTGTGGTGATTCCGAGGATCAACGTCCCCGCGATCCTGTCCCTGACCAGGCCTCCGGGTTATGAATAAAATATTATTTTGATAATTATTTTGATTATTATTATTTGTACTATTTTGATTATTATTGAGAAAACTAGCAGTACCCGGTCACGCGTTGCTGAGCCACAGCAACCTTTCCTGTCCCCCCAGTCCTCCCCACCATTCCCCCTTACCCGTCTCCTCAGTCACTCAGCCACCCAACCATTCCTCACTCCACCGTCCCTTTGTCCCCCCCAACATTCCCCACTCCACCATCCCCATCTTCCTTTCCACCATTCCCAACTCCTCTGTCCACTTTTTCCTCCCCACCATTCTCCATTCCTCTCATCCCCTCGTCCCCACCATCCCAAACACCTCCGCCCATTCGTCGTTCCCCACCATTACCCCCTCCCTTGTCCCCTCCTCCTCCCCACCATCTCTCACTTCCGTCCCCTCGTCATCCCCACCATTCTCCACTCCCTCGTCCGATGTTCCCAAGTGGTCTGATGTTCCCATCAGAAAATTGGGAACATCAGGTGATCTGATGTTCTCATCACTGAAATATAAGAAAATCAGTTAAAAAATGACATGAAAATGTAACATTGTGTCAAAATTTCAAAAAAAATTGGTAAAGAGGTTTCGAAGATTTCCCTCCCATGAAAAACACATGAAAAACACAACTTTTCAGAAAAAGCATGTTTTTTTACCGTCACAGACGTGACATCTATATGGTATATATATAAAACCTGCTCAGATGCGAATGGAACGTTGTGTGAAAATTTCAAATCAATCGGTGAAGAACTTTTGGAGATTAGCGGTTATGCACAAACGGACATTTACATTTTCATTTATATAGATGAGTAGGAGCCATGAGGAGGATTCTATACCCACTAACTTGGTACCCCCAAGCTATCACCATAAAAAAGCCACGCCACAACATGGTCAAGAGCAATGCAACTTATGATACCAGTGAATCCTCTAAGGTTCCTGAGGCTTACAACTGAAGCAAAATTAGCGTTTCAAGCATGATGTACAAAGGATTTTTTCATTGTTACATTACGTTAAAGTGATTTCATTGTACATTATTATTATTAGTAATGGTAATGTCTTCTCACAAACACAATACTATAGGATAAAAAAAAAAAAACCTTGGGAGTTATGGTATGTGAATTGAGCGAGATATCCAGGAACTTTGTTTCCAGAGTAGTATGGATATGGGTGACTATGTGCAGGTTGTGCCCTGCTCTTACTGTAGTTTTTGTCTTTGCCATTATGGTATTCGTGTATTCTTCCTGTTATTTTTCTGTAATTATGATGTGGCACTCTGGTGCCTCTTCTTGTATGCTTAACTCTATGTGCCTTGCTTCTGCCTGCTAATCATGTGTATGTATTTTGTATTTTTGTTTGTGTTAACGCTTCCCAGTTCTGTTTGTGTTACTTGCTGTTCTGTTATTGTCATGTTACTGTACTGTTCACGGTTTTGTCTTTATTTGTTCTGGTGGTTCGGCACCCTTGCTTTTATCATTGTATTTATTTGTATTTTTCCATTATATATATAAAAAAAGATGCTCGCTGGCTCGGCGCTCTCACCTCACCAAGTGGGACTTGTAAACAACCTGAGCAAGGGCAGGATGCGGTGTGGTTAACAGTTAATTTAACCTAGAATATTGTCGTAATTCTATAGCCAAAACAGCCAACTGAATTACCTAAACCAATAAAACTATTTCTTCACACCCAGACAATTCCACTTGAGTAGTGAGGAAGCTTATATATAACCAGAGGTACGTCCAAAGCCAAGAACACTCCAAGCTTACCTTCCACTCTCCAAAGTATTAGGTTTAATAGAGATATATAGTTTGTTGGCCAATTTATCATTGCCTTAATTTAGACAAAAGTTGGAACGGTTATAAGTGTGACACAGCAACAAAATAGGTTGGTGCAGATTGTTGCATTGTTCCACCTTCCTCACTACCTGATCATTCTTACCTATTTGTACCTATTTGGTCAACAGTACCATTATGTAGTGATGGACTAACAGTAAACTAATTTTTAAAATATTAATTTCACAGTCCCTAAAAAGCTAAAATCAAAACATAAAAATTTCCATTCCTAGTACTGCACCTATATGTAAGTAGTGAAATATACGCCTACGACTGTGCGCACCATCTGGCCAGGTGGCTCTATGAGAGCCAGCTGGTCTAGGTGTGGCGCGCGGTCATAGGCGCAAAGGGTTTGGGGGGAATTTTCCCGGAAGTGGGGCGTGTCGGACGGGTGTGAGCGTCCGGTGTTTGGGTATGTGGTCAGGAAAGATGGGAGATCAAGTTGTTGGGGGTGTAGGAGAGTATGTGGACTATTTGGTAGAATAAGAAATACAAGGATATGAGTGGAATATGTGGAAAGAGTAAATGAATATGTATGTGTGTTTGCCGTAGACTTAATCCTGTGTGTAGATAATAGTTTTGATGATAGTAAGTAAGTTATGTAGAGGCTGTGTGTAGGTGTGAGGGATCCCAACAAAGGTGGATATGTTGTTTGGGGTGGGGGAAGGGTGTTGGAAGGGTGAGGGGGCTTCCCCTCGGCGTGAGAGTGCTGAGGGGTCATTTGTGGTTTTGACATCCATTATTTTCTTGGAGCTATGCTCACAGCCGGAAGTGGGAGAGGAGGAGGGTAGGAGAGAGCAGAGTCCAGCAGGAGGGATGTGGTCCATTTGCCTTAATCGTTTTTTCAAGTCTATTTTCTTCGAGTTATGCAGCTGTGTTTGGAGATGATCCATGAGGGTAATAGTTCGACCATACATGGTAGGAAGTGTGGAGGAGAAGGAGGATGAGAAAGAGAGAGCAGTCACTCTTAAGTTGTGAATGAGATGAGGCAACAGTTGGTGGAGAAGGTCTGTTTTATGTAACAATGCATGGTATTGTATAGGTGACAGACCTGGACGGATGTGAACCATTACCCACTTACCCTTAAGCGTTTTTCAAAGTCCGCAGAGGGGTGTGTGTACTGCCCACTGGTCAGAGGGTAACTGAAGAGCATTTCCAAGTAGGTGATTATATCTTCCCGTCCCAGAGGGTACGTAATGCTTCCTTAGACACAGGCGGAAGTGACCGGGTATCCATTACCCACTGCGTTTTGTTAAGGAAAGGGAGATGTAGCTACGGTCAGCGACTCCGTCTGTTCCACTTACCACCCCCCCTCTCTCTCTCTCTCTCTCTCTCTCTCTCTCTCTCTCTCTCTCTCTCTCTCTCTCTCTCTCTCTCTCTCTCTCTCTCTCTCTCTTTCTCTTTCTCTCTCTCTCTCCCTTAGACGAGCAATGTTCCACACATACAAAGTAAACATATATAAGACAATGCGGAAAAACATAGTTTTGAGACTATTATTAAATTGACTTGTTCATTATCCTCGAGTTCAACACTCTCACTCTCTCTCTCTCTTTCTCTCTCTCTCTCTATCCCTTAGGCGAGCAATGTTCCCCACGTACAAAGTAAACACATATATAAGACAATGCGGAAAAACATAGTTTTGATACTATTATTAAATTGACTTGTTCATTTTCCTCGAGTTCAACACACACCTGTGAAATATCCACACTCATTCTTACAACTTCTTCTTCAGTCCTATTATTGCCAGTAGTACTACTAATAGTAGTGTCACTACCTACTCTACACCCCCCAGTTAAAAGGCTGGGGGACAGCACCTCTTCAACGGTATTCATAAAATATAATGCGTTATTCCCCCTCTGATCAGCAGTCGGACCAGCTAGTACACAATGAGGGATGGTGTTACTACTACTTCTATCACCACGATCTCCATCAGCAGGAGCAGTAGCGGGCGTGGTAGTGGTGTGTGTAGGGAGACGAGCACGTGCAGTGCGTGTGGCACCAGCAGGGGTTACACCAGCCACGTCCTGGTCGTTACGGTCACCTGCACCAATGTGTGAGGGGAGGCTATCACCGTAATCGACTGGAGTAGGGGGGAGGACACAACCACCTCCTCGGTGTTTGTGTGTATGTGTGTGTTTCCCAAGAATATGAAGATATTCCCTCCGGAGGTGGTTCTGGTGGTGCTGCTGCTGCTGCTGCTCACACCGCGGCTACTAGCTTTCTCCAGGTAATCTAAAAAATAAAAGTTTACATTACTAGCATAAAACACACACACACACACACACACACACTCACTCACTCTTCCCATTATTGTTATTATTTGTTACATCAATATTAGCAAACAACAACAAGAAGCATCTTAGCACAATATAACTCGAATTAAGGGAAACATACCACGTATTATTGCTAGGGCTTGACCTAAGCGTTCATCGCCATCTGAGTGAGGAGGAGAGGCTACACCGGCGGCAGAGGCTCGTGCGGTCATCTTGGATTTTGGATGAGTGTTTACCCTACCAGGTCAGGGGCGAGCTATATACCCCCTTTCAAGAGGGTGCCTCCTTACCACACACCTCCACCTCCCACAGCGTTAATAATAATAATAATAAAAATAATTAATAAGGATAATATAAAAGAATCAACTTTAGATTTGTTTATTAAGAGATAATAGGAAGAAGTAGATGTACTACATCTCCTCGACATACAGGACATTTGTCACATCTTGTTACACAATCCAAACATATTACCATATGCCTACACGGAATGAGAACAGTGTTTATTTCTTGAGTGAAACACACCTTGCAATAAAACCTAGCTACACCAGGCATTGCATTCTCTTCCACACGTTCATCTACCTCCACTACTGGGGGAACTGGGCGGGGGAAAATAACACCTTGGGACGATAATACTTCTAAGGGAGATTCAGTTACCGCATCTGTGTCCTCACTTTCATCCACTCGATCTAAAAACCATAACAACACCTCTTCACAGTTAGATTCGCCAAGGAGAGGTAATATATCCTTTTTAATCTTGAGGTATTCTCTTAGCGCACCTCGCAGGGCGGTGTACGGAAATCTTACTGTAGCAGCGAGTCCATTGAAATAATCAAGTACATGCAGGAGCGCGTTAATCAGTGTTTCGTCAATGGGTTTTGTCAGTCGAGGAGAGGAGAAAGGAACCGCATTTTTAATGAAAGTTCGATCCTTCTTCAAGTTTAAGTAGATGCAGTTGGGGTAATAACGGAAGTGGAGCATCCAGGGGTCGTCCGAAGGTATGAAGTTAACAAGTCCACCACCACAATAAAAGCATCGTATATGGTCTCCAACTCCTAAGAAAAAAAGAAAAATATATAAATATTTTTTTATAAATAAATAAATAAATGAGAAAGCAAATACTAGTACGTCTCAGACAGACTTGGCTCGTGTGATTACATTAAGACAATAATAATAATAATAATAATAATAATAATAATAATAATAATAATAATATTATTATTATCTTCCACTACTCACCACAAGAGAAAAAGCCAGCACGGGACAATTCTGCTGGAGACTGACCACACATATCAGGCCAGATGATTCCAAATGATGCCAAACAAGACTTATACTCCGCCATCTCCGGGTATATGGGCATAGAGAATGGTAGAATTCCCGAGGTTTCCGCGCTCCAGTCCACAGCACCTGCAATTATTAAAACAAATAATAATAATATATATATATATTATATATATATATATATATATATATATATATATATATATATATATATATATATATATATATATATATATATATATATATATTGGTGTATACTGGCAGCAGGTTTTCTTTCAAACATGTTTCATTGAATATGACCGCATATTCTGTATTTATTATTTTCTGGTTTAGGGCTTCTATCCCTCTAACTATTTTCTTAGCATCAGGGCTTAATTGAAATAGGAGTTCTCCAAAACTCATTTTCGTACTTTTAAGGTGAAGAAAAGAAGTGATTTACTATAGAGTGTATTACACTTATTTGTATAATTTGCACGACGTTTCGAACCTCCATGGTTCATTCTCAAGTGAACAGATCTTACAATACTAGTTGATTTTATACCCGCATTAGGTCAGGTGATAATACAATGAAGGTGAAAACATGGGGGGATACATAAGGGATAAATGTGAGGTGAAACATAGAGGCTGCAGAAGGCTTATTGGCCCATACGAGGCATCTCCTATCTAAACACAAAGATTAATCCAGTGTAATTGGCCTGTTATGTTGGACATTGTCTTCTGTGTTGGCATCGATATGTTCTTGTCTTGTCCTTACTCTCATGGTGGGTAGAGTAAATAGTTCCGTGATTTGGGTGTTCATGGTAGGTCGCTCTATTCTTATGTGAATTGCCTCAAGAATTTGTAATCTTCTTTCATCTTGGGTTTTGTCTATTATGCAGGTATTCTTGTTCAACATTTCTCTTGTTAGAGTGATTTCATGGGCTTGTCTCATGTGTTTCCTAGGGGCACCGGATTGAAGATTAGCAGGTCAAACGCCTCGTCAGCTTGGTCGCGTCATACCTATGTACTTAGATTGAAGGTTACATCCTTCGTGGGGGGCAAGTGTACATGTATACAACGCTTGACTGCTGTAGAGGGTTCTCCGTCGGCTTCGGGCTGTTTTGATAAGGAGTTCGGAAGTCTTCTTGGTTGTGTACAATATTATCAGGTCTATGTTTTGGTTAGGAGTAGTGATTTTTACTCCTTTACGGATTATTTCTTTCATTATTCTTTCCTCTTTTATATGTTCACTACATATATATATATATATATATATATATATATATATATATATATATATATATATATATATATATATATATATATATATATATATATATATATATATATGTTTCATTGAATATGACCGCATATTCTGTATTTATTATTTTCTGGTTTAGGGCTTCTATCCCTCTAACTATTTTCTTAGCATCAGGGCTTAATTGAAATTAAGCCCTGATGCTAAGAAAATAGTTAGAGGGATAGAAGCCCTAAACCAGAAAATAATAAATACAGAATATGCGGTCATATTCAATGAAACATGTTTGAAAGAAAACCTGCTGCCAGTATACACCAATATATATATATATATATATATATATATATATATATATATATATATATATATATATATATATATATATATATATATATATATGTATATAACTGATTAGAACTTGCGTTTCTAATCAGTTGTGTATTTGTGAAGTCTTTAAAAATATATGTATATATATACAGCACCGCCTTAGACTAATTTCTATAGTGAACGAGATGTGAAGGGATATATCAAGCTCTCCTCAACTTAGAAAAAAAAATCGTAGCCTGGTACAAAGTCAATATAAAACCTCATTGTTGAGATTATAGTATTACACCTATCTTACTGCTAGAATGGACTATAATCCACGTTTATTAAATAATAATAAATAAATAATAAATAAATAATATAAAATACGTAGCTACGGAGTGTGGTTAATCATTAATTGGAAACTATCCTGGGAGCATGCGCGCACGCGCGCCACACACGCGATGAGGATAAAAGGGAGTGGGTAGATCACACTAATTCATTACTGCCCGCTCATCGCACCCCTGTGTTTCATCTATATTGCGTTGGGGGAAAAAAATGAACTCCATAGCCAAAATGAACTCTGTAAAAATTCATCACAGATACATGACGGATGAGGAGTTTAACAATCAAGAGTGCTGCATTGTCTACTCTGTAAATTGTATATCATGCTCCCCCTACGGCATGTCCCAGGACATTGCTGATAAATATTCTCACGCCACCGCTTACGCCAGAACGCAATTGTATAATCTAAAGAGATGCATCAGAGAAGACCGTCCAACACCGGGATCCATTCACATCAGCAGAGACAGTCAAGGACCAATCATAGTAGCCTTGGCAACTCAGTATGGATTAGGGAAGCCTATTGAGAGGAATGATATTGCTCAAGCCATTACCGATAAATCAAAAGATTACTCTATGGTTAAAGGTTTGTGTGCTGATACGAAAGAAAACCGCTTGTTATACTTGACGAAATCATTAGAAGAACTCTTATTGTATATTGAAGATACTGAGGAGATCAAGAAAGTTATTCTTCCCTGGGGTGTAGGTATGACAGGTCGGTGTGAAGATGCAGAGTGGGAAAGTACTCACCTCCCAATTATTCAAAATATGCAGGGGAGTTTAAAACCTTATAACGTCAAAGTGATTTTAGTCCGCCCCAGGGAAACAGGGACGAAACAAAACAGGAAACCCACTAACCTTCGCATGACCGTATAAAGGGGTGGCTGCTCTCCGCTCTCAGACTCATTTCCTCTACTCTACTCATCAGATAAGATGTTGACGACTATAGCTGGTAGCCTTTCATCTTTTTCGGAGTACTCTTACTCCGACTGCATCATCTACGATATGGACGCCAATAGCGTGATGATGAGTGGGGTGGTTGAAGAATTATGGACTCGTTATCCCTATGCTTGCATTCATCGGAGCAAACTACCCTACAAAAATCGTGCAGAGAGAAGAGACCGAGCCCTGCCTCGAGAGATTATCTATGGTGAACCCCCTCAATTCAACAATCGAATTGGTGATGACCCTCATCTACCTCATCTCATCGGATTAATAACATCACGCCGGAGGGAAATCATCTAAACCCCTAAACATGTCGATGAAGGAAATCAAGACATTATATGCTGCTGACCCGAACTACTACAGAGGCTTACAGTTGGGTACGGAAGAAATGCGTCGCTATTGGTTTACAAAATCTTTGCGTAAGGCCTTTGCAGTCATCTTAACAAGAGAAGAAGAATATAAAATTAATCACATAATTTTCCCTTTTGGACTTGGGATGGGCTGTGGTCTGTACTGGAAGAGCTACAATCAGGAAGTATGGAGACTGAAATATCTACCCATAATGATGAAGTTGGAGCGGCATTACCAGCGTCGCGGGTTGAAATTTGTGATGGTTGACTCCGCAAGCAATGCAATCCCTGCAGCATTGCCTACACACGGTGTGCTTACACATAAGTTAAGTGAAGGAGTTGCCTCTGCTTATCATCGGATGAAGAACAACAACTTGAACGCAGATGTGGTCGAAGCTGGAGGTGAAAGTACAAAACCCCCCCTTGCAAAGCCGTGCCTATAATAGACCTTACAGGAGATATCGAACTCATTGATTTAACAGTCGACTAGAAATATATATATATATATATATATATATATATATATATATATATATATATATATATATATATATATATATATATATATATATATATATATATATATATATATATGTCGTACCTAGTAGTCAGAACGCACTTTTTGGACTACTATGCAAGGCCCAATTTGCCTAATAAGCCAAGTTTTCCTGAATTAATATATTTCCTCAATTTTTTTTCTTATGAAATGATAAAGCTACCTATTTCATTATGTATGAGGTAAATTTTTTGTTATTGCAGTTAAAATTAACGTAGATATATGACCGAACCTAACCAACCCTACCTAACCTAACCTAACCTATCTCTATAGGTTAGGTTAGGATAGGTAGCCGAAAAAGTTAGGTTAGGTTAGGTTAGGTAGGTTAGGTAGTCGAAAAACAATTAATTCATGAAAACTTGGCTTATTAGACAAATCGGGCCTTGCATAGTAGGCTGAGAAGTGAGTTCTGGCTACTAGGTACGACATATATATATATATATATATATATATATATATATATATATATATATATATATATATATATATATATATATATATATATATATATATATATATATATATATATGTCGTACCTAGTAGCCAGAACTCACTTCTCAGCCTACTATTCAAGGCCCGATTTGCCTAATAAGCCAAGTTTTCCTGAATTATTATATTTACTATAATTTTTTTCTTATGAAATGATAAAGGAACCATTTTCTCTATGTATGAGGTCAATTTGTTTTATTGGAGTTAAAATTAACGTAGATATATGACCGAACCTAACCAACCCTACCTAACCTAACCTAACCTATATTTATAGGTAAGGTTAGGTTAGGTAGCCAAAAAAAGCTAGGTTAGGTTAGGTTAGGTAGGTTAGGTAGACGAAAAAACATTAATTCATGAAAACTTGGCTTATTAGGCAAATCGGGCCTTGAATAGTAGGCTGAGAAGTGCGTTCTGGCTATTAGGTACGACATATATATATATATATATATATATATATATATATATATATATATATATATATATATATATATATATATATAAACTATTGATACCATTTTTCCCTTCCTGCAATTAATAATAATAAAAAAATAATATTATACTCTGTGTTTATCTTCCCACTTGTTGAGTGCGTTTATAGATGTAATAAAGGAATGAAAGAGTAAATGGTAACTCTATACTGTATATAATTTTTACATCCGCAAACTCGCGATTAATAACTGACGAGATGTGTTCAAGGTATATGCTTCATAAGCTATCCTGTCTTAAAGACTGCAAAGTAGAAGGTGATTATCTGGCAACGGATGAGTTCCATCCTGGTGACTGTATAGTGTATGATATTCCTTCAATTCACACCCATTCAGGAGGAATGTCTTGCGAGACCTGGGAAAGGTATCCTTATACACGACTACAGCGTGCGATCCAACCATTAAGTAACTATGTGGTGGTGGCTGATCGCGTCAAAGTAGGAGGAGCTGTCTTTTCTCCTTCTCCCTCACCAGAAAGACTACCACATGTTATAGCTATTGTGACCTGGTATAGCGCAGGACCGCCAATAGAAAATAACGCTGTTAGCCAAAAAATTATATTAGAGCAGTGTGGGGAGGATATAGATTGTATAATGGAGGGTCTCCGCAACGATACTAAGATCAAGAGACGATGGAGCTTTAAACTATGCATTAATCAAATTTTAAGCATGACTAAGCGACATAATTCAATCAAGCGCGTCAAAATTCCTTATGGGTTGGGAATGATTGACAGTGATGACTTGAATCCAGATGAAAAGCTTGAATGGGAGGTCAACTACTACTCAGCTCTGGCTCACTTAGCCATGGTGTTAAAGAAACATGGAAAACAACTCATAATATTGAAAAAAAAATGACAAGATAAATATGTAAGTGTCTACCAGTTATTGAATAAAACGTAATAAGAGAATGATCAACTATTTTCCACCCATTATGCTAACACCATGTGACTGCATTATGCTGTGTGTTATGTCTGTCAGTTATTATGTTTTACCAAGATAAATATGTGATATATGTTATGTCTACCAGTTATTGAATAAAACGTAATAAGAGAATGATCAACTATTTTTCACCTATTATGCTAACACTAGTCTCTGTTTTTTTCTATCAGATAGTCTGCTAAAACAGTCATAACTAGAGCTAACAATTTTAAAATAAAAAAAGGGGCAAAGATGTTTTCGGAGTGCTATTTTAGTCAAGAAATGACACAAAATTGTGTTTATTGACTAGTGTGAGGCAGAACAAGAGATCAGGAGGTATATGTTGGGATCACGCAGTTAACAAAACAATATATTAGAATTTGTAGGTGTGGTGAACACCTCTCCCCTCTTAGTTCGTGGACTGGTGGCTCACCTTTGTTTAAAAAATAAAATTTACAAAAATGTTATTTGGACATCAGACAGAAAGATGATGCTGATGATTTCCACGTTACGTTACGTTACGTTACAGAGGGCTGAAACTATCACACAGTCAGCAGTCTCTGTTTTTTTTCTGCTGGATCGAACGATCGCTAATGGTTGATGTTGAGTGAAAACTCACGATTTGGAAAGACACAAGGTCAGACCCTAACGAGACGGAATGAGTAACCACGCATACATTTTCAAATGTTATAAGAACTGAAAACAGACATAACCCAGAGCTATTTCACTATCGTCTCATCCGGTCTGTTTACATTGGATAATGTAGGTCTTAGAGAGAGAGAAAGAGAGTGTGTGTTGAACTCAAGGATAATGAACAAGTCAATTTAATAATAGTATCAAAACTATGTTTTTCCGCATTGTCTTATATATGTTTACTTTGTATGTGGGGAACATTGCTCGCCTAAGGGATAGAGAGAGAGAGAGAGAGAGAGAGTGAGAGTGTTGAACTCGAGGATAATGAACAAGTCAATTTAATAATAGTCTCAAAACTACGTTTTTCCGCATTGTCTTATATATGTTTACTTTGTATGTGGGGAACATTGCTCACCTAAGGGATAGAGAGAGAGTGAGAGTGTTGAACTCGAGGATACTGAACAAGTCAATTTAATAATAGTCTCAAAACTATGTTTTTCGCATTGTCTTATATATGTTTACTTTGTATGTGGGGAACATTGCTCACCTAAGGGAGAGAGAGAGAGTGTGTGAGAGTTGAACTCGAGGATAATGAACAAGTCAATTTAATAATAGTCTCAAAACTTTGTTTTTCCGCATTGTCTTATATATGTTTACTTTGTATGTGTGGAACATTGCTCGTCTAAGGGAGAGAGAGAGAGAGAGAGAGAGAGAGAGAGAGAGAGAGAGAGAGAGAGAGTGAGTGAGAGAGAGAGAGAGAGAGAGAGAGAGAGAGGGGGGTGGTAAGTGGAACAGACGGAGTCGCTGACCGTAACTACATCTCCCTTTCCTTAACAAAACGCAGTGGGTAATGGATACCCGGCCACTTCTGCCCGTGTCTGAGGAAGTAATGGCAGTCATTGCGTACCCTCTGGGAGGGGAAGATATAACTACCTACTTGGAAATGCTCTTCAGTTACCCTCTGACCAGTGGGCAGTACACACACCCCTCTGCGGACTTTGAAAAACGCTTAAGGGTAAGTGGGTAATGGTTCACATCCGTCCAGGTCTGTCACCTTTACACTACCATGCATTGTTACATAAAACAGACCTTCTCCACCAACTGTTGCCTCATCTCATTCACAACTTAAGAGTGACTGCTCTCTCTTTCTCATCCTCCTTCTCCTCCACACTTCCTACCATGTATGGTCGAACTATTACCCTCATGGATCATCTCCAAACACAGCTGCTTAACTCAAAGAAAATAGACTTGAAAAAACGATTAAGGCAAATGGACCACATCCCTCCTGCTGGACTCTGCTCTCTCCTACCCTCCTCCTCTCCCACTTGCAGCTGTGAGCATAGCTCCAAGAAAATAATGGATGTCAAAACCACAAATGACCCCTAAGCACTCTCACGCCGAGGGGAAGCCCCCTCACCCTTCCAACACCCTTCCACCAACCCCAAACGACATATCCACCTATGTTGGGATCCCTCACACCTACACACAGCCTCTACATAGCTTACTTACTATCATCAAAACTATTATCTACTCACAGGATTAAGTCTACGGCAAACACACATACATATTCATTTACTCTTTCCACATATTCCACTCATATCCTTGTATTTCTTACTCTACCACATAGTCCACATACTCTCCTACACCCCCCAATAACATGACCTCTCATCTTTCCTGACCACATACCCAAACACCGGACGCTCACACCCGTCCGACACGCCCCACTTCCGGGAAAATTTCCCCCAAACCCTTTGCGCCTATGACCGCGCGCCACACCTGGACCAGCTGGCTCTCATAGAGCCACCTGGCCAGATGGTGTGCACGGTCGTAGGCGTATATTTCACTACTTATGTAGTACATTAGGCCTAAAATCGCGAGAATTAGGCCTAGGATTGCTAGCAAAGGTTAGGTTAGGTAAGCTTATACATGAAAGTTATTATTGAAAAAGTTTCCAGTTTGTCAAAATTCATTAATACAAAAAGTGAAATTTCTGGTGGTCCATCACAACATATTGGTAGTGTCGACCAAATAGTTACTAAAAGAACTTTTACAATCTGAGGAAAGTCAATATTGTTACCTTGTTAACCATGAACTATGAGTGTGTGTTGACAGTCACAAATCGCATTGGTAAAGTGTGGTACAATTTTCATATTTATTCATATAAATTTCATACAATTTTTAT
Organism: Procambarus clarkii; assembly: GCF_040958095.1. Lineage (NCBI taxonomy): Eukaryota > Metazoa > Arthropoda > Malacostraca > Decapoda > Cambaridae > Procambarus > Procambarus clarkii. The sequence goes on along the minus strand of NC_091182.1, from coordinate 11,876,765 downwards.
ATTTTTTACGTTAATTAAAAGTCTAGAAAATTTCTGTCTGCAGGAGATGTTGTGAGTGGAAGACAGTGTGGTCAGCAGAGCTGGGTACAAGCACTCGGATACCTCCTTCAAATAAAGATAAGTCTTTTAAAGCAAATTCCAAACACGTCTTCATCTTAAGCATGGAACATGACGTCATTAATTCGTCTCTTCAACTGGGGGCCAAGGTTTGAGGGTTGTGATGGTGTTAAGTTTCCAGAACAATAACTGGTGACCATGGTGTACAATCTGTGATGGTGGAGAGTTACCAGGACGCTAACTGGTGACAATTGTGTACAGACTGGGATGGTTTAGAGTTCCCAGGACCCTAAATTGTGACCATGGTATACAGACTGGGATGGTTTAGAGTTCCCAGGACCCTAAATTGTGACCATGGTATACAGACTGGGATGGTTTAGAGTTCCCAGGACCCTAAATGGTGACCATGGTATACAGACTGGGATGGTTTAGAGCTCCCAGGACCCTAAATGGTGACCATGGTATACAGACTGGGATGGTTTAGAGTTCCCAGCACGCTAACTGGTGACCATGGTCTAGAGACTGTGATTAAGGAGATACCTGGTTGATACCTGGTTGATGGGGTTTTGGGAGTTCTTCTACTCCCCAAGCCCGGCCCGAGGCCAGACTTGACTTGTGAGACTTTGGTCCACCAGGCTGTTCCTTGGAGCGGCCTGCAGGCCCACATACCCACCACAGCCCGGTTGGTCCGGCACTCCTTGAAGGAAACAATCTAGTTTCCTCTTGAAGATGTCCACGGTTGTTCCTGTAATAGTTCTGATGCTCGCTGGTAGGACGTTGAACAACCGTGGACCTCTGATGTTCATACAGTGTTCTCTGATTGTGCCCATGGCACCTCTGCTCTTCACTGGTTCTATTCTGCATTTTCTTCCATGTCGTTCACTCCAGTACGTTGTTATTTTACTGTGCAGATTTGGGACCTGTCCTTTCAGTATTTTCCATGTGTATATTATTTGGTATCTCTCGCGTCTTCTTTCTAGTGAGTACATTTGGAAAGCTTTGAAACGATCCCGATAGTTTAGGTGCTTTATCTCGTCTATGCGTGCCGTATATGTTCTCTGTATTCCCTCAATTTCAGCAATCTCTCCTGCTCTGAAGGGGGAAGTGAGTACTGAGCAGTACTCAAGACGGGACAACACAAGTGATTTGAAGAGTACAACCATTGTGATGGGATCTCTGAACTTGAAGGTTCTCATAATCCATCAAAATCATTTTTTCTGGCTGACGCAATACTTGCTTGGTTATGCTTCCTAAACGATAGGTCGTCGGGCATCATTATTCCCAAATCCTTGACATGCTGTTTTCCTTCTATGGGCAGATTCGATTGTGTTTTGTACCCTGTATTATGTTTAAGATCCTCATTTTTGCCGTATCTGAGTACCTGGAACTTATCACCGTTAAATATCATGTTATTTTCTGCTGCCCCTCCCCCCCCCCAAAAAAAAAAAACAATCGAAAGGAGAGTGCACAAGACGCTAACTGGTGACCATGGTGTCCAGCCTGTGATGGTGATGAGATCCCAAGACGCTAACTGTTGAACAAGGTTGACAGACTGTGATAGTGGAGAGTTCCCAGGACTAATTGATTCCTCTTATTGTTTGTTGATGGCGCAAATATTATGAGGAGGATTAAGACAGGAAGATAGAATGAGGGTACAAGATGATCTAGACAAACTGAGTGAATGATCAAACAAATGGCTACTAAAGTTCCACCCGAGTAAATGTAAGGGAATGAGACTAGGCGGTGAAAACAGGAGAACAGACACAGGATACCGAATGGGAGATTAAGTCCTTCATGAAACGAACAGAGAAAAAGATCTAGGAGTTGATATCAAGCCAAACCTGTCTTCTGATGCCCACATCAAAAGAATAACATCTGTGGCGTATGCCAGGCTGGCTAACATCAGAACTGCCATCAGGAACCTGTGCAAGGAATCATTCAGAACCTTGTATACCGCATCTACAAGACCAATCTTAGAGTATGCAGCTCCAACATGGAGCCCATAACTTGTCAAGCACAAGACGAAGCTGGAAAAAGTTCAGAGGCATGCCACTAGGATAGTCCCAGAACTAAGAGGAATGACACACAGGAATCACAATAGCGTGATGCATCAAATGAGCAAATCCACAAGGGATTTGTGGATTCGTGGAACCTCCCCCCCCCCCCATTGTGGATTTGTTCATTTGATGCATCACGCTATTGTGATTTCTGTGTGTAATGAAGTAAGAACAGCTTATTGATAGAGCTCGAGTGCAAGGGGGAATTGTGTAAAACCCTGGTTTGTGTCTCGGAGAGGCTGCAGGATCCAAGTAAGCTCAGTAGAACTTCTGGTTGCAATTCTTTTGGCCATGTTGTAGCGATTAAGGCAGCGTCTGGGATCCTTTCGGACGTAGGTTCGAACCGTCGTCACGGCTCTTGTGGATATGTTCTTTAGGAGGCATGAATTAGGATGACAGGCTGCATGAAATGCACCTGACGACACTGGAGGACAGAAGAGAAAGGGGAGATATGATCACTACCTGCAAAATTCTCAGAAGAATTGACAGGGGGGGTAAATAAAGATAAACTGTTTACCACGGGTGGTACGTGTACAATGGGATACAGGTGGAAACTGAGTGCCCACATGAGCCACAATAACTTTAGAAAGATCTTTTTCAGTGTCAGAGTAGTTAACAGATGGAATGCATTAGGCAGTGATGTGGTGGAGGCAGACTCCATACATAGTTTCAAATGTAAATATGATAGAGCCCAGTAGGCTCAAGAATCTGTACACCAGTTGATTGACAGTTGAGAGTCAGGACCAAAGAGCCAGAGCTCGACCCCTGAAAAGAAAACTAGGTGAGTACACACACACAGGGTTGCCAGATCCAAATTGCTAAAAGTAGCGAGCTGACGGTCAAAAAGTAGCGAATTTGCAAGTAGAGTAGCCCAATTTTTGTTTAGTCAAATCGAATCAAATCAAATGTTTATTCAGGTAAAAGTACATACATACAAGATGAGATAAAAACATAATGTTAGATTTCTAGATAGCGACAGTACATATAGACAGACGACATTCAAATTTAGTAAGTTTATCTTCCTTCTTTGATAAAACAGACTTGATGCTCATCTGCTGATGACTTACCTCCGATATATTTTGTCTGTGTGTTAATGTTTCACTCTGTTTCTTTAAACCACTTCTATGAGCTCTTATCTCAGTTCTACAAACTTTACAATATGCCTTATTTCCATCTTTCACTTCAGCCAACCACTTTTCAAACACGGGATCCTTAAGCCAGGACATCTGAAACGCTTTCTGGTATATAGACCACTTCCCCATTTTACACTTCTTTATCTTAACACTTAAGCAAATTCTTAAAGTACCAGCGGCAACTTCTTTTCTATATGCGGTAACTAGTGTCGAACTATCCTACTGGAGGTCAGAGCCACACTAACAATGAAAGCACAGATGAAGCTGCCAAGTTCACTGTATGCTAATCCGCTCTAACGACAGTCATTTGATTCTTGGAAACACCTAAAGAGAAACCTAATATTTACAGTAGGCAACAGTGGGAGGTCACTTAACATAGACAGTACCCGGGATGAAGTATTAATGGCAATTAAGGTTGGGAAATCTATAGCCCCTGGGGAGGATTATCTTGCCTTGCGGTTTGTTTTTCTTTGGTAAGTTCCTAGGATCAACGTCCCCAGGGGGTCGGTCTCTGACCTGGCCTCCTGCAGTAAGTAGTCTATTCAATCAAGCTGTTGGACGGGGCTGTGATTTGTACACATGACATTATAAAAAGCGTCATTGAGTTTCTTAACATTAATAGCCCAAAATAGCCCAACTGGTTTTTAAAGTAGCCCAAAAAGTCGCAAGTAGCGAAATTAAAAACTTGGGAGCGCGGGGCTCTGAAAAGTAGCCCAATTCACTACTTGTAGCCTAATCTGGCATCCCTGCACACACACACACACACACACGCACACACACACACACACACACACACACACACACACACACACACACACACACACACACACATTTGCTCTCACACACACACAGCTCTCATTTGCTGAAATACTTAAAACGAGCCCTGAAGCTAGGTCTGCCGTTAAGGAAGTTGCCATGGAAGTGGCTTCCTCTCAGGAAGCGGCTAGATGTACCAGCCGGCTGATAGAGAGAAATAGAGCAGTAGTAGTAGAAGGCATTAAGGAGCAAACAGGGACCAGACCAAAGGAGCGGAGAGACAAGGACAAAAACATGATTAAAGAGATCCTTAAAGAGGTAAGGATGGAGGGAGCTGAGCGAAATGTTGAAAAGGTTTTCAGGCTTGGAAAGTACAACAAGGACAGAGACCGAATGATAAAGGTGGTTTTCATGAGCGAAATCGCGAAAGAGGAATTATTAGAAAGGAAGTGCTGTCTAGCAAGTGGAGAGAAGTTCAAAAGAGTATTCTTGCAGAGGGATATGACAAGGGAAAAGAGAATGCAAGCAGCAGACGCGAGGAAGGAGCGCAGGGAGAGAGAAAGGAATCAGGGAGCCACACCCCCGATCCCTACAATCCCAGAGGGAAACGGGGAACCCTCCTCAAACAGTGCATTAGCCACAGGGAGTGCGGCACCACCCCCTCATTCCACCCAACAGACACCCTACCTGCCCCAACCCCTGTCAGCCCCCCACTAAGTACCCACCTAAGGCACCCCTCTCCTCCCACTCACCCCCCTCCTCCCACTCCCCCCCTCCCCCCAGGACCTCCCTTCTCCCCCATCCCCCAAGCCCTCCCTTCTCCTACATGCCCTTCCGTCCCTCCCACCCACAAGCCCTCCATTCTCCCCCACCCCCTAAGCTCCCCACTCTCCCCCACCCCACCTAAGCCTTCCCCTCTCCACCACTCCCCAAAACCCTCCCCTCTTCCTCAACCACCTCAGCCTTCCCTTTCCCCCCACGCCCCCCAAGCCCTCCCCACTTTATTGCCCCCCCAAAACCCACCCCCCCAACCCTCCCCCCCTCACCCACTCCCCCTACCCTTCCCCTCCCCCCCTCACCCACTCCCCCTACCCTCCCCCTCCCCCCCTCACCCACTCCCCCTACCCTCCCCCTCCCCCCCTCACCCACTCCCCCTACCCTCCCCCTCCCCCCCTCCCCCCCTCACCCACTCCCCCTACCCTCCCCCTCCCCCCCTCACCCACTCCCCCTACCCTCCCCCTCCCCCCCTCACCCACTCCCCCTACCCTCCCCCTCACCCCTACCCCCCCAAGCCCTTCCTCCTCCACCAGTCTCCCCATACCAGATCCTCCCAGCTCCCGCTCACCCCAGACCCCACAGGTCCTCCCCAGAGGAGAAGCAGAAGAGAGTTAGTTTCAGGGCAATGTACTCGAACATAGATGGGATCACAAGCAAGGCAAGTGAACTAAGGGAAAGAGCACAAGAAGTGAACCCAGATGTAATTGGGCTCACTGAAACAAAACTCTCTGGAATCATAACGAATGCCGTGTTTCCCCAGGAGTACACAATAATAAGGAAAGAGAGGGAAGATAGGGGAGGAGGAGGAGTGGCCCTACTCATGAGAAAGGAATGGAGTTTTAAGGAGATGGCTATCCCGGGCTGTGAGGGTTTCAGAGACTACATAGCAGGCACCATGACAATGGGAGGACCAAGGATAGTAGTAGCAGTAATATATAATCCTCCACCAAATGACAAAAGACCCAGTCAAGAGTACGAAAGCAACAACATGGCAGTTAACACTATAATTGAGAGGGCAGCCTCTTCTGCCTGTAGAAATAGATCCCACCTGCTCATCATGGGGGACTTCAATCACGGCAGGATTGATTGGGAGAACAAGGAACCGCATGGAGGCGAGGATACGTGGAGAGCAAAACTACTGGAGGTGGCGACTAGAAACTTCTTAACCCAGCATGTCAGTGAACCCACAAGGATGAGAGGAAACGACGAACCAGCGAGACTCGACCTGGTTTTCACCCTGAACGACTCTTACATAAGAGAAATCAGTTTTGAGGACCCAGTAGGAATGAGCGACCACAGTGTATTGGTGTTTGAGTACCTGATTGAAGAAGGGTTATTGAACTCGAGAAGGGATACCGAAACCAAAAGGTTAGCATACCGAAAGGGAAACTATGAGGAGATAAGAAAATGCCTAGCAGATATAGCATGGGAAACAGAGCTCAGGGAAAAGACGGCCCAAGATATGATGGAATACATCACGCAAAAATGCAAGGATGCAGCAAACAAGTTTGTCCCAGTCCAAAAGGAAAACAGTGAAATGAAGATGAGAAACCCATGGTTTAATCAGAGATGTAGGCTAGCTTAGCAGCAAAGTAAAAGGGCATGGAGAAACTATAGGAATAACAGGACACTGGAGAGCAGAGAAAGATACCAGAATGCCAGGAATGAATATGTTAGGATGAGAAGAGAGGCAGAAAGACAATACGAAAATGACATCGCAATCTAGGCAAAGACTCAGCCTAAATTGCTGCATAGCCACATCAGGAGAAAAACAACAGTAAAGGAACAGGTTATGAAATTTAGGTTAGGGGCAGAAGGATTCACTACAAACGACAAGGAAGTGTGTGAGGAACTGAATAAGAAATTCCAGGAGGTCTTCACCTTGGAGCAAGGAGAAATCCCAGAGATAAGAGAGGGAATAGCTAACCAGGAACCACTGGAAGAGTTTGAGATTACCAGCGGGGAAGTAAGGAAGTGTTTACTAGAATTGGATGTGACAAAGGCTATAGGTCCAGATGGAATCTCCCCTTGGATACTAAAGGAAGGAGCAGAAGAACTGTGCCTCCCGCTCTCCATGGTGTATAACAAATCACTGGCAACAGGGGAACTGCCAGAAATTTGGAAAGCAGCTAACGTAGTCCCGATATACAAGAAAGGGGATAGACAGGAGGCACTGAATTACAGACCAGTGTCCCTAACCTGCATACCATGCAAGTTGATGGAGAAGATTGTGCGAAGAAAGCTAGTGGAACATCTGGAGCAAAAGAACTTTGTAACACAGCATCAACATGGATTCAGGGATGGCAGGTCCTGCCTCACAGGGTTACTTGAATTCTACGACCAGGCAACAAAAATAAGGCAAGAAAGAGAAGGGTGGGCAGACTGCATATTTTTGGATTGTCAGAAAGCCTTTGACACAGTGCCACACAAGAGGTTAGTGAAAAAACTGGAGATGCAGGCTGGAGTGAAAGGGAAGGTACTCCGTTGGATACAGGAGTACCTAAGTAACAGGAGACAACGAGTCAGTGTGAGGGGTGAGGTCTCAGATTGGCGAGACGTTACGAGTGGAGTACCGCAGGGGTCAGTCCTTGGACCTATACTGTTTCTGATATATGTAAATGATCTTCCAGAGGGTATAGAATCGTTTCTCTCAATGTTTGCCGATGATGCAAAAATTATGAGGAGGATTGAAACTGAGGACGATAGTAGGAGGCTACAAGATGACCTAGACAGACTGAGTGAATGGTCCAACAAATGGCTGTTGAAGTTCAACCCGAGTAAATGCAAAGTAATGAAACTAGGTGGTGGAAATAGGAGGCCAAACACAGGATACAGAATAGGAGATGAAGTACTTAATGAAACGAACAGAGAGAAAGATCTAGGAGTTGATATCACACCAAACCTGTCTCCTGAAGCCCACATAAAAAGAATAACGTCTGCGGCATATGCGAGGCTGGCTAACATCAGAACAGCGTTCAGGAACCTGTGTAAGGAATCATTCAGAATCTTGTACACCACATATGTAAGACCAATCCTGGAGTATGCGGCCCCAGCATGGAGCCCGTACCTTGTCAAGCACAAGACGAAGCTGGAAAAAGTCCAAAGGTATGCCACTAGACTAGTCCCAGAACTAAGAGGCATGAGTTACGAGGAAAGGCTGCGGGAAATGCACCTTACGACACTGGAAGACAGAAGAGTAAGGGGAGACATGATCACAACCTACAAAATCCTCAGAGGAATCGACCGGGTAAACAAAGATAAACTATTCAACACTGGTGGGACGCGAACAAGGGGACACAGGTGGAAACTGAGTACTCACATGAGCCACAGAGACGTTAGAAGGAACTTTTTTAGTGTCAGAGTAGTTAACGGATGGAATGCATTAGGCAGTGATGTGGTGGAGGCTGACTCCATACACAGTTTTAAATGTAGATATGATAGAGCCCAGTAGGCTCAGGAATCTGTACACCAGTTGATTGACAGTTGAGAGGCGGGACCAAAGAGCCAAAGCTCAACCCCCGCAAGCACAAATAGGTGAGTACACACACACACACACACACACACACACACACACACCCTAACTAATACACACTTTCTTCCACTCCCAGCACCCATGCTCCATTCTCCTCTCAGCCCTCTGCCCTCAATATCCCTCTTCCCCCAACCTCTATCTGACTCTCAGTCTCACTCTATTTCTCAACCCCCTTATGCTTTTCAGACCCCTAACTTTCAGACCCATTATGCCCTTCCTACCCCCCTAGATGCCCAGACCCCATTCGCCTACCAGGCACTCCCAGGCACCCCCCTAGCACTCCCCCATTCACCCCCACAGCCCCCACTCGCCCCCCAGACACCTCCCAGTTCCCCCCAGACCCCCGGCGAAAGGGGGAACTCTGACACCAGAGTTTCCAAGAAGAGTCTCAAGGTTTGGTACACCAATGCTGATGGGGTAGCCAATAAAGCAGAAGAGATAAAATAAAGAGTTAGTGAGGCAGACCCAGACATAGTAGCAATAGTGGAAACTAAAATAAATGGCATGATCTCGGATGCAATCTTTCCAGAGGGGTACCAGGTGATAAGAAAAGAAAGGACACAGAGACAGGGAGGAGGAGTGGCACTCCTAATAAAGCAGAAATGGAAGTTTGATGAGCTGGAAAATCCGGGTACCAATGAAAGCACGAGCTTAATACATGGAACTCTGACAGTGGATGGGAAGAAGATTGTAATCTTGATACTCTACAATCCCCCACCAAACAGTAGAAGGCCCAGGCAGGAGTACGAGGACAGCAACAAGACATGTATAGATGAACTGCAGAGGGCAGCAACTATAGCGCATAGAATGAGAGCGAAGCTGCTGGTCATGGGGGACCTAAACCACGGAGAGATAGATTGGGAAACGAGGAATCCCCATGGCGGGGAGGAGACCTGGGGAGCGAAGCTGGTAGACGTTATTGACAGGCATTTTCTAACACAGCGTGTGAAGGAAGATACTAGGGAAAGAGGAGGGGATACGCCTAGCCTATTAGATCTCATTTTCACCCAGAATGTAGAAGACATCGAGCAGTTGGAACATGAAATACCACTAGGAGCCAGTGACCATTGTGTCCTAGTCTTTGACTACATGACGGAGCTTAAAATTATGACCAAAGGACAAGAGGTCCGTGAAAGGAGACTTGATTACAGAAAAGGGGACTACAGAAGGATAAGGGACTACCTGGGAGAAGTGTAGTGGGAGGAAGAACTTAGAGGAAAAACAGTGCAAGGTATGATGAACCAAGTCATATTGAAATGCAAGGAGGCTGAAGAGAGATTTATTCCAACAATAAAGGAAAAAAGCAGGAGGGAATATAATAACCCATGGGTTAATAGACAGTGTCAGGAAGCAAAGGTGAGAAGCAGGAGGGAGTGGAGGAAGTACAGAAGACAAAGGACAGAGGACAACAGGATTAGATGTAACAGAGCTAAGAATGATTACATTAACATAAGACGAGTATCGGAAAGAAATTATGAGAATGATATTGCAGTCAAAGCGAAAAAGCAACCTAAATTACTACATAGCCATATAAGAAGGAAGATATCGGTAAATGACCAAGTGACAAGACTGAGGAAAACAGAAGGGGCATATACAGAAAGCGACAAGGAAATCTGCGAGGTACTGAATGCAAAATTCCATGGAGTGTTCACAACCGAGCCTGAGCAGCTCCCATTGTTAGAAGCGATTACCCTAGATGAAAGACTATCAGATATAGAGGTGACAGCAGAGGAGGTAATGAAACAGTTGACAACACTGGATGCAAATAAAGCTGTTGGACCAGACAAAGTATCACCGTGGATACTTAAAGAGGCAGCGCAGGATCTCAGCGTGCCTCTGGCAATGATCTTTAATGAGTCACTTATGTCGGGAGAATTGCCCAGTTGCTGGAAGGAGGCAAATGTCGTACCGGTTTTCAAGAAAGGTGATAGGGAGGAGGCACTTAACTACAGACCCGTATCACTGACAAGCATCCCCTGCAAAATACTTGAAAGAATAATTAGGCTAAGACTTGTTGAGCACCTGGAGAGCATTGGGTTTGTAAACAAGCACCAACATGGGTTCTGGACAGGGAAATCATGCCTAACAAACCCTTTAGAATTCTATGATAAAGTAACAAGGATAAGGCAGAACAGAGAAGGCTGGGCAGACTGCATATTTCTTGACTGCCAAAAGGCCTTTGATACAGTACCGCACATAAGACTGCTATACAAACTTGAGAGGCAGGCAGGAGTAAGCGGAAAGGCCCTAGTATGGGTGAAGAACTACCTAACAGGAAGGAGCCAGAGGGTAATGGTAAGGGGCGAGAAGTCGGACTGGCGAACAGTAACAAGTGGAGTACCTCAAGGATCGGTGCTGGGACCAATCCTCTTTCTAATTTACGTAAATGATATGTTTACAGGAGTGGAATCATACATGTCAATGTTTGCGGATGACGCAAAATTAATGAGAAGAGTTGTGTCAGACGAGGATTGTAGTATGCTCCAAGAGGACTTAAACAGGTTGCAGAGATGGTCAGGGAAATGGCTACTGGAGTTTAACACCAGTAAATGTAAAGTTATGGAAATGGGATCAGGTGATAGGAGACCAAAGGGACAGTACACAATGAAGGGGAACAGCCTACCTGTAACGATTCGAGAAAGAGTCCTGGGAGTGGATGTGACACTTAATCTAACTCCTGAGGCACATATAAATAGGATAACGACAGCAGCGTACTCTACACTGGCGAAAATTAGAACTTCATTCAGAAACCTAAATGAGGAGGCTTTTAGGGCGCTTTACACTGCCTACGTGAGACCCGTCTTAGAGTATGCCGCGCCATCATGGAACCCCCACCTGAAGAAACACATAAAGAAACTGGAGAAGGTTCAGAGGTTTGCGACGAGGCTTGTCCCAGAGTTACGAGGGATGGGATATGAAGAGCGTCTGCAGGAACTGAACCTTACGACACTAGAGAAAAGAAGGGAGAGAGGACATATGATAGGGACATATAAAATACTCAGAGGAATTGACAAAGTGGAAATAGAGGAAATGTTCACACGTAATAATAACAGAACGAGGGGACATGGGTGGAAACTGGAAACTCAGATGAGTCACAGAGATGTTAGGAAGTTTTCTTTTAGCGTGAGAGTAGTGGAAAAATGGAATGCACTTGGGGAACAGGTTGTGGAAGCAAATACTATTCATACTTTTAAAACTAGGTATGATAGGGAAATGGGACAGGAGTCATTGCTGTAAACAACCGATAGCTGGAAAGGCGGCATCCAAGAGTCAATGCTCGATCCTGCAAGCACAAATAGGTGAGTATAAATAGGTGAGTACACACAGGGGGTGGATCTAGATAGATCTAGGGGTGGTTCTAGATAGAAAACTATCACCTGAGGACCACATAAAGAATATTGTGCGAGGAGTCTATGCCACGCTTTCTAACTTCAGAATTGCTTTTAAATACATGGATGGCGATATACTAAAGAAATTGTTCACGACTTTTGGTAGGCCAAAGCTAGAATATGCAGCGGTTGTGTTGTGCCCATATCTTAAAAAGCACATCAACAAACTGGAAAATGTGCAAAGACATGCTACTAAGTGGCTCCCAGAACTGAAGGCCAAGAGCTACGAGGAGATGTTTGAGGCATTAAATATGCCAAAACTAGAAGACAGAAGAAAAAGAGGTGATATGATCACTACATACAAAATAGTAACAGGAATTGATAAAATCGATAGGGAAGATTTCCTGAGACCTGGAACTTTAAGAACAAAAGGTCTTAGATTTAAACTAGCTAAACACAGATGCCGAAGAAATATCAGAAAATTCACTTTCGCAAACAGAGTGGTAGACGGTTGGAACAAGTTAGGTGAGAAGGTGGTGGAGGCCAAGACCGTCAGTAGTTTCAAAGCGTTTTATGACAAAGAGTGCTGGGAAGACGGGACACCACGAGCGTAACTTTCATCCTGTAACTACACTTAGGTAATTACACACATGTGGGTAGGAGGTGGCCGAGTAGACAGCGCTCTAGACTCGTGGACCTACTGACCGAAGTTCGATCCTTCGGCACCGACGGAAAAACAAATGGGCAGTTTCCTTCACCCCTGATGCGCCTGTTACCTAGCAGTAAATAGGTACCTGGGAGTTAGACAGCTGCTACGGGCTGCTTCCTGGGGTGTGTGTGTTTAAAACCAATAGTAGTTGGTAACAGTTGATTGATTGACAGTTGAGAGGCGGGCCGAAGGAGCAAAGCGTTACAAACCTTACCTCCTGTGGAGGTTAGTTTCAATTATAAATTGTTGGTGGACACAGTGGACAATGTTTGACAGGAATAAATCTACAGCTGATATCTGGAAGGCCGCGAGTCACCAGTAATACTCCGCCAAGCAAAGTAGTTCCTTCTCAGCTGGAGATTGTTAGGAATGATGTGAACTGGAATAGCCTAACTATGTGAGGGAAAAATGGAATGAATCAAAAAGCATGCATTAGGAACATGGCAAATAAAGTCAATAAAGTGTTTGAATGCAAATGCAAAGAATAGAGTATAAAGGGGAGATGACGCAAGAGAGGTGGACGCCATCTTGACGTGAGGGGAGGTGGATCGTTGACGACCAGACCTTGCTTTTCTGACGGTTTTTCTGCGGCCGCACAGTCAGATAAACCATCATTACCTGGTATCAGGGTTGCAAGATAGGGTAGAGCAGTAATGTAGTCTTTGGTGATGTTTTATAAGAGAGAGAACAGGTTTCCTAGAGGTTTATATATGTGTGTCACCGGTTGATAGGTGTGGTGGCAGTGTGCATGGTTCCAGGTTTGGGACTGTGAGCCATAGGGTAACCAGAGCCCGCTTGGGAGTTTTTATTATTACAGAATGACGTTGAGTTGTTAGGAGTACAAATTATTATATATGTTGTCATGTGTCTTATACATATAAATTTGTGTTGGACCCTGCTGTATCTTAGCACACTAAGAATGGATTTGGTAGCACAACAAATTGTCGACAATCCTAGTGTTAAGGTTTGAAAGCTTCAAAAAAGGTTCTATCCCAGTGGGTGTTAGCAAGCACTATGGGCTATTATTGTACATGGGAATGGTGAAGATGGAACTGCTAAGAGAGATAATGATGCATTGGGTAGATGAGCAAATTCTCCCACCGGAAACATTAGAGCAGTCCCCGTCCACCAGTGGTGCAAATGTTGTAACTACAGGAAAGATGAAGACTCGGATGCAGTGGCAGGCAGAATTGGAACTAAAGAAGTTGCAGTTGGAGGCAGAGCAAGCTCAGAAGAGGCTAGAGGCAGAGCAAGCTCAGAAGAGGCTAGAGGCAGAACAAGCTCAAGAACAAGCTTTGAAGAGGTTAAAAGTGGAACAAGCTCAGAAAAAAATTGAGTTAGAGATTAGGCTAGCAGAATTGGGAATTTGATCAGAAAATACCGGTGTTGTTGATTTAGGAGCACCTGGGCAGTTAAAGGTTAACAAGAATGTCAAGTTTCCTCTATTCTGTGAGACTGACCCAGACCAATTATTCACTCACTTGGAAAAGTTGGCACGGAGTATGGAATGGCCTGAAACACAATGGGTATCTCTTCTTCAAAGTCAGTTGGTGGGAAAGGCACAGAGGATATTTGGAGCTATGCCTTTGAGTGACAGTTTTGACTATGACAAGGTAAAGGCAGCCATCCTTCCTACATCTCAACTTGTTCCTGAGGCTTATAGGCTAAAGTTTAGATACTGAGACGAGACCCAAGTCAAACTTTGGTAGAATTTGCACAAGAGAAATAAAATATGTTTAATAGATTCTTAGATGCTGAAAAAATAGGGATCTGGACTCTTAAAAATTTACTCTTAATAGAAGAATCTTTATCTTGCATACCTTCTAATGTGGCTTAATATTTGGCAGAGAATTTACCCAGAGATATTTATGAGTTGGCCAAATTAGCAGATTACTATGAGTTGATGCATAAAGTAACTTTTAAAAATTAAATTCAGTCAAATAGATAAGGATCTGGTCGAGCACTAAACTCCTCCGTCAGATTTGGGTCCCACATGTACCCAACAGCAGGTCAATGAAAAACTTTTTCAAAGGAGCCAGATGGTAAAGGGAGTAATGTGAAACCCAAAGAGGATCACACCAGTAATAAGCCTCACCCAGAGTTGAAACAGTGTTCCTACTGCCATAGGACGGGTCATGTTGTAAAGAGTTGTTGGTTTCTTCATCCAGAAAAGAGGCCTATGGCACTCACAGTGTGTGATGGGAGAAAAACCAAATGTGTACCAAAAATAATGGGAAAAAAGCACTTGCTATTAATCATTTTGGAGAGTGTCTATCAAATGGAAAATTACAGTGTGTAAATGGTTTGTGGCATGATGTTAAAGTTTTGAGGGATACAGGAGCATCCGAATCTTTACTATTAGAGAGTGTTTTACTATATATAGTGTACAGAGACTGGGGAGGTAATAATTATACAGGGAATCACTGGAGATGTCCAGACTGTACCCTTGAGGGAAGTAAACCTTGTCTGTGACTTTATTAAAGGCAAAAGTTTAGTAGGTGTTAGTCCTAAATTACCAGTTGCTGGCATTGATCTAATTGTGGTGAATGATCTTGCTGGTAATCGAGTTAAAAGAGATGACCTCCCAATAATGCTAACTAAGCCAGAGGTGATTTGGGCATGGACAGATTCTGAGGACAAGGTAATGTACCCAGCATGTGCTGTGACCCAGTCAAAATCAGAGTCTCAAATATCACACACTTCCGATAATGTAAGTCAGGAGACAAAATTAGAGGTTAACAAATTAAATAGTGAAGTTGATCTCGGTGACACTTTTATGGCCAAGTTGGAAGAAGCAGATGGGAACAGGATGGGAAGCATCTCCACCAAACCACCTAGGAAAAGGGGAAGGGGAGAGTGTAGTCCAGTTACCACATCTGGCTCTTCAGACTTGAGATCAAAATATAATTTTATTTATCAGCAGAGAACTGATACTACGATGAATGACTTGCATGATAAGGCAGTAACTGATCTAGAAGCAGAATCGGAGGCTATGACTTATTAGTACACTAAAGAGGTGTTGATGCGGAAGTGGAGACCTAGGAGCTGACCTGTGTCACACACTTGGGAGGTAGGTAATCATGTAGTCCTACTGAGGTGTTATAGAGAAAAGGTGTTAGTGTAGCCCATGATTCACCAATAGGCGGTCATCAGGGTATTGCGAAAACATATAGTAAAATAGGCAAGTATTTTACCTGGCCTGGATAAAAGAAAGATGTCATCCAGTATTGTAATTAATGTCCTGTACGTGTAAAAACTGGCAAACCAGACCAGGTAATACCAAAAACCCCTTTACAGCCAATTGGGGTGGCTGAGGAACATTTTACTCATATTATTGTTGATGTAGTAGGCCCGTAGCCTAGAACCAAGAGTAATAATATATATATAATCACCATACTGTGTCAAACTGCACGCCTTACTGAGGCATTCCCTGTGAGAAATGCTATAACGAAAGTGGTAGTAAGGCACATATTGAAATTTTGTACTATTTCTGGTTTATCAAAAGTAATACAGACAGATAATGGGGCCAGTTTCACTTCCAAAGGTTTTCAGCAGTTTTGTGAGGAGTTTGGCATCCTCCATAAGACATCCACTACTTACCATCCTGAGAGTCAAGGTGCTTTGGAAAGAATGCATCAATCCCTTAAACAGATGCTGAGAACCAGTTGCATGGAAACTGGTAGAGACTGGGATGATGGTCCTCCATTGATGCTCATGGCACTGAGGGATACTTATCAGGAGTCCCTGGGGTGTTCACCCAACTCAGTAGTTTTTGGTCATGAAGTAAGAGGTCCACAAACCATCTTTTAGAGATAAGTTGGTCGGAAGTCCGAATAGTGCTGTACACGTAAATTATATTGATAAATTACAAGACAAGTTAAACAAATACAAGGCTAAAGCCTTGATTCATCTTAAAGAAGCTCAAGGCAAAATGAAGACACAATATAATAAAAAGGACAAAGTAACGACAGTTTGAGGCAGGTGATAAAGTGGTGGTACTAATGGCACGACAGGGACCAACATAGTTGCATAGGTTTCAAGGTCCTTATACAGTGATAAAGAAACTCAGTCCCACCAATTATGTTATCCAAACACCTGATCTCAAGAGAAAGGAAATAGTAGTGCATGTGCATAGGATGACGCTAACACAGAAGGGAACTACTAATACCAACCAGGTGTTTAGTGTAGCCCATGTAGATGAGAATAATGAGAAATGTGATTTTGATAATGTACCTAATGCTCATGTACCTTATTTTAGCAATGGGCAGTGGTTGGCTAATGTCCAGAAGTTGGTGGAACATTTGTCATCAGAGCAGAGGCAGGACTTGGAGCAGTTGATGACCTCTCATGCAGACATCTTTGGTGATATTCCCACCCAGACGACAGTTATTCACTATGACATCGAGGCGAGAGACACATAACCAGTCAAGTCACACCCATATAGAGTCAACCCTGCCAAGGTGAATCTCATCCGGAAAGAAGTTGACTACATGCTTCAACATGGATTGGTGAGACCTAGCAGCAGCAGCTGGAGTAGTCCTTGTATTTTGGTTCCAAAGAAAGATGGAACTCACAAGTTGGTCATTGACTACCGTAAGCTAAATGTATATGACTGTAGATGATAATTTTCCAATACCTTGATTAGATGATTGTATTGACAGTGTTCGTAAAGCAAAGTTCGTAACCAAACTAGTTTTATCAAAAGGGTACTGGCAAATTCCTTTAACACCAAGAGCTCGGGAGATGAGTGCATTTATAACTGCAGATGGGTTGTATAATTCACTGTAATGCCATTTGGGCTGAAAAATGCCCCAGCAACTTTCCAGAGTCTTATGAACTTTGAGTTAAAAGACATACCACAATGTAGAGCTTACTTGGATGATATTGTAATTTATTACAATAGTTGGGAGGACCTTATGAAAGCTTTAGCTCAACTATTAAAATGCTTAAATGCTAATTTAGCTGTAAACTTGCACAAATGTACTTTTCCTAGAACTAGTATTTCTTACTCAGGATATGAAGTGGGAAATGGGAAGGTGTTACCACTCAAAAACAAAATAAATGATATATTAGAGTATCCAGTGTTGACTAGGAAGAAGGAGGTACAAAGATATCTAGGAATATGTGCTTATTATAGGAAGTTCTGTAAAAATATGCAGCAATTGCAGCTCCTTTGACAAACTTGCTATGTAAAAATGTAAAGTTTAGATGGTCTCAGAAATGTCAGGATGCATTTACTAAATTAAAAGGAATGTTGTCATCTGGTCCAGTGTTAGCTACTAGTACAGAACCAGCAGTAGTACAGAACCCCAATCTGAAGCATCTATATAGATGCTTCGGATTGGGGTGCTGGTTCTGTACTAATGCAAGAGAATGGAGAGGGTATTAATCATCCAATACATTATTATTATAAAATGTTTAACAAATGTCAACAGAATTACTCCACAGAAGAGAAAGAGGCATTGTCTTTATTACTTGCTGTTAAAAAATTGACATATATGTATCAGCCAATACTGTTGAAGTGTTTACTGACCACAACCCCTTAACATTTATTGCTAGCATAAGGAATTCCAGTCGGCGAACATTAATGGGTCTCTATTGTTGCAAGAGTAGAATCTGGTCATCAAACATATTCCAGGAAATTTAAATCAAGTAGCAGATGTACTTTCTAGATTGCCAAATCCTGGGGTGACTTAGGGTTGTATTACTGCACTGAGATGTATATATTATTGTGTATCTAATGTTTATTATATATCATTTATTGTTTGTTTAAAATTATTAAGAAATTTGTTTGAAGTGTTAATTCTATGTGAAAAAAATGTGAAATTCATTTATGAATTTTTTTCCTCAACGGTTAAGGTGGGGTGTTACGAACCTTACCTCCTGTGGAGGTTAGTTTCAATTATAAATTGTTGGTGGACACAGTGGACAATGTTTATCAGGAATAAATCTACAGCTGATATCTGGGAGGCCGCGAGTCACCAGTAATACTCCGCCAAGCAAAGTAGTTCCTTCTCAGCTGGAGATTGTTAGGAGTAATGTGAACTGGAATAGCCTATGTGAGGGAAAAATGGACTCAATCAAAAAGCATGCATTGGGAATATGGTAAATAAAGTCAATAAAGAGTTTGATTGCAAATGTAAAGAATAGAGTATAAAGGGGCAATGACGCAAGAGAGGTGGACGCCATCTTGACGTGAGGGGAGGTGGATCGTTGACGATCAGACCTTGCTTTTCTGAGCGTTTTTCTCCGGCCGCACAGTCAGATAAACCATCATTACCTGGTATCAGGGTTGCAAGATAGGGTAGAGCAGTAATGCAGTCTTTGGTGATGTTTTATAAGAGAGAGAACAGGTTTCCTAGAGGTTTATATATGTGTGTCACCGATTGATAGGTGTGGTGGCAGTGTGCATGGTTCCAGGTTTGGGACTGTGAGCCATAGGGTAACCAGAGCTCGCTTGGGAGTTTTTATTACTAAAGAATGACCTTGAGTTGTTAGGAGTACAAATTATTATATATGTTGTCATGTGTCTTATACATATAAATTTGTGACTTTGTACTAGGCTGTTTTCCTTACTCCTTGATGTCCCCTTGACTCAAGTAAAATCATCTATTCCCCTAGACAACATTTAAAGGTCCACCACCACCAAATTCTTGACAGGCCTCTTTGACACAACCTATGACACAGCTCAACCCCCGCAAGCACAACTAGGTGAATACACACACACACACTGAGTGCTGTTAGCTGAGTACACAGCACACTGAGTACGTAAGCATGTGGGCCGGGGTTCGATTCCCGGCGCCGGCGGAAACAGACAGGCAGAGTTTCTTTCACCCTGATGTACCTGTTACCTAGCAGTATATAGGTACCAGGGAGTTAGACAGCTGTTATGGGCTGCTCCTTATGTGTGTGTGTGTGTGTGTACTCACCTAGTTGTGCTTGCGGGTTTGAGCCCTGGCTCATTGGTACCGCCTCTCAACCAACAATCAACTGATGTACAGATTCCTGAGCCTACTGGGCTATATCATATCTAAATTTGAACCTGTGGATGGAGTCA
The DNA here is from genome assembly GCF_040958095.1 of Procambarus clarkii. Taxonomy (NCBI): domain Eukaryota; kingdom Metazoa; phylum Arthropoda; class Malacostraca; order Decapoda; family Cambaridae; genus Procambarus; species Procambarus clarkii. The sequence goes on along the minus strand of NC_091182.1, from coordinate 11,857,358 downwards.
ACCTCCACACATCACTGCCAAATGCATTTCACTTGTTAACTACTCTGAAAGTGTGAACAATGACTGAGTGGATAGTGCTCTAGACTCGTGTACCTATGGACCGGGGTTCGATCCCCCGGCACCGCTGGGGGATCGAACCCTGGCACACACGATTCCCGTGTGTGTGTGTGTGTTTGTGTGTGAAAAAATTTTTAGTAGTAAGTAACAATTGATTGGCAGCTGAGAGGTGCTCTGAAAGAGCAGAGCTCAACCCCAGCAAGTACAACTAGGTGAATAAACAAACACACACACACCAATATGGCAGTTAAACAACAACAACAACATGGCAGTTAACACTATAATTGAGAGGGCAGCCTCTGCTGCCTGTAGAAATAGATCCCACTTGCTCATCATGGGGGACTTCAATCACGGAAGGATTGACTGGGAGAAAAAGGAACCGCATGGAGGAGAGGATAAGTGGAGAGCCAAACTACTGGAGATGGTGACTAGAAACGTTTTAACCCAGCATGTCAGAGAGCCCACAAGGATGAGAGGAAATGACGAACCAGCGAGACTCGACCTAGTCTTCACTCTGAACGACCCCGACATAAGAGAAATCGGTTTTGAGGCCCCAGTAGGAATGAGCAACCACAGTGTACTGGTGTTTGAGTTCCTGATTGAAGAAGGGTTATTGAACTCGAGGAGGGATACCGAAAACAAAAGGTTAGCATACCGAAAGGGAAACTATGAGGAGATAAGAAAAATTCCTAACAGATATAGCATAGGGAAACAGAGCTCAGGGGAAAGACGGCCCAAGACATGATGGACTACATCACACAGAAGTGCAAGGACGCAGCAAACAAGTTTGTCTCCGTCCAAAAGGAAAACAGTGAAATAAAGATGAGTAACCTATGGTTTAATCAGAGATGTAGGCAAGCTAAGCAGCAAAGCAAAAAGGCATGGAGAAACTATAGAAATAACAGGACACTGGAGAGCAGAGAAAGATACCAGAATGCCAGGAATGAATATGTCAGGATGAGAAGAGAGGCAGAAAGACAATAGGAGAATGACATTGCAAGCTAGGAAAAGACTGCTGCATAGCCACATCAGGAGAAAAACAACAGTAAAGGAACAGGTTATGAAATTAAGGATAGGGGCAGAAGGATTCACTACAAACGACAAGGAAGTGTGTGAGGAACTGAATAAGAAATTAGAGGAGGTCTTCACCTTACAGCAAGGAGAAATTCCATAGATAAGAGAGGGAATAGTTAACCAGGAACCACTGGAAGAGTTTGAGATTACCAGCGGGGAAGTAAGAAAGTGTTTACTAGAGTTGGATGTGACAAAGGCTATAGGCCCAGATGGAATCTCCCCTTGAATACTAAAGGAAGGAGCAGATGAACTGTGCCTGCCACTCTCCATAGTGTATAACAAATCACTGGCAACAGGGGAACTGCCAGAAATTTTGAAAGCAGCTAATGTAGTCCCGATATACAAGAAAGGGGATAGACAAAAGGTACTTAACTACAGGCCAGTGTCCCTAACCTGCATACCATGCAAGCTGATGGAGAAGATTGTGCAAAAAAAGCTAGTGGAACATCTGGAGTGAAAGAACTTTGTAACACAGCATCAACATGGGTTCAGTGATGGCATGTCCTGCCTCACAGGGTTACTTGAATTCTACGACCAGGCAACAAAAATCCGGCAAGAAAGAGAAGGGGGGGGGGGGCAGACTACATATTTTTGGATTGTCAGAAAGCCTTTGATACAGTACCACTCAAGAGGCTAGTGAAAAAGCTGGAGTTAAAGGGAAAGATACTTCATTGGATAAAGGAGTACCTAAGCAACAGGAGACAACGAGTCAGTGTGAGGGGTGAGGTCTAAGATTAGCGAGACGTTACAAGTGGAGTCATGCAGGGGTCAGTCCTTGGACCTATACTGTTTCTGGTATATGTAAATGATCTCCCAGAGGGTATAGACTCGTTTCTCTCAATGTTTGCTGATGATGCAAAAATTATGAGAAGGATTGAAACAGAGGATGATAGTTAGGAGGCTATAAGATGACCTAGACTGACTGAGTGAATGGTCCAACAAATGACTGTTGAAGTTCAACCTGAGTAAATGCAAAGTAATGAAACTAGGCAGTGGAAACAGGAGGCCAGACACAGGAAACAGAATAGGAGATGAAGTACTTAATGAAATGGACAGAGAGAAAGATCTAGGAGTTGATATCACATCAAACCTGTCTCCTGAAGCCCACATAAAAAGAATAACATCTGTGGCATATGCGAGGCTCGCTAACATCAGAACAGCGTTCAGGAACCTGTGTAAGGATTCATTCAGAATCTTGCACACCACATATGTAAGACCAATCCTGGAGTATGCGGCCCCAGCATGGAGCCCGTGCCTTGTCAAGCACAAAACGAAGCTGGAAAAAGTTCAAAGGTATGCCACTAGACTAGTCCCAGAACTTAGAGGCATGAGTTACGAGGAAAGGCTGCGGGAAATGCACCTTACGACACTGGAAGACAGAAGACTAAGGGGAGACATGATCACAACCTTCAAAATCCTCAGGGAAATCGACCGGATAAACAAGGATAAACTATTCAACACTGGTGGTATGCGAACTAGGGAACACAGGTGGAAACTGAGTACCCACATGAGCCACAGGGCTCCTTCGTTAGAAGGAACTTTTTCAGTGTCAGAGTAGTTAACGGATGGAATGCATTAGGCAGTGATGTAGTGGAGGCTGACTCCATACACAGTTTCAAATGTAGATACGAAAGAGCACCGTAGGCTCAGGAATCTGTACACTAGGTGATTGACAGTTGAGAGGCGGGACCAGAGAGCCAAAGCTCAACCCCCGCAAGCAGAAATAGGTGAGTACAAATAGGTGAGTACACACACACATACACACACACACACACACACACACACACACACACACACACACACACACACACACACACACACACACACACACACACACACACACATACACACATACACACACACACACACACATACACACACACACACACACACACACACACACACACACACACACACACACACATACACACACACACACACACACACACACATACACACACACACACACACACACACACACACACACACACACACACACACACACACACACACACACACACACACACACACACACACACATAATATATATAATGGTATATATAGTATATAGTATATATACCACATATGTCAGACCAATCCTGGAGTATGCGGCTCCAGCATGGAGTCCATATCTAGTCAAGCATAAGACTAAACTGGAAAAGGTTCAAAGGTTTGCCACCAGACTAGTACCCGAGCTGAGAGGTATGAGCTATGAGGAGAGACTACGGGAATTAAACCTCACTTCGTTGGAAGACAGAAGAGTTAGGGGAGACATGATCACCATATTCAAGATTCTCAAGGGAATACAATTACAATACAACAATACAATTTTATTTAGGTAAGGTACATACATACAATAAATATTTACAAGGATTGTTTAACTTATAGGTATAGCTAGTACATACAATGCCTAAAGCCACTATTACGCAAAGCGTTTCGGGCATAAGCGAATCGACAGGGTTGATAAAGACAGGCTATTTATCACAAGGGGCACACGCACTAGGGGACATAGGTGGAAACTGAGTGCCCAAATGAGCCACAGAGATATTAGAAAGAACTTTTTTAGTGTCAGAGTGGTTGACAAATGGAATACTTTAGGAAGTAATGTGGTGGAGGCTGACTCCATACTTAGTGTAGTGTATGGAGTCATATCTACACTTTCAAGTGTAGATATGATAGAGCCCAATAGGCTCAGGAACCTGTACACCTGTTGATTGACGGTTGAGAGGCGGGACCAAAGAGCCAGAGCTCAACTCCCGCAAGCACAACTAGGTGAGTACAACTAGGTAAGTACACACACACACACACACACACACACACACACACACACACACACACACACACACACACACACACACACACACACACACATACACACACACACACACACACACACACACACACACACACACACACACACACACACACACACACACACAAACACACACACACACACACGAGGCCTTGGGCCTCGTAGCCTGGTGGATAGTGCGCAGGACTCATAATTCTGTGGCGCGGGTTCGATTCCCACACGAGGCAGAAACAAATGTTCAAAGTTTCTTTCACCCTTAATGCCCCTGTTACCTAGCAGTAAATAGGTACCTGGAAATTAGTCAGCTGTCACGGGCTGCTTCCTGGGGTGTGTGTGTGTGTGGTGTAGGAAAAAAAAGTAGTTAGTAAACAGTTGATTGACAGTTGAGAGGCGGGCCGAAAGAGCAAAGCTCAACCCCCTCAAACACAACTAGGTGAATACACATCAACCAATTAACACACTAGTAACCACAGTCACATTCAGTATATATATTTGTATATAATGGAAATAAGAAAATTTTAAAACGTCTGTAATATATTTGCAACAATGGACTAGGATCTGAGTGACTGAAATTTACGTTTTATAAACATTAAAAACATGTTTTTTATGTAAATAGTTATAGTGTCACCTTTCTGCCACTAAATAAAAACGTTACAAAACTTTTATGTTTACTGGACTGTAACCCTCTTATGTAACCCCTGTACCCTCTTATGTAACCCCTGTACCCTCTTATGTAACCCCTGTACCCTCTTATGTAACCCCTGTACCCTCTTATGTAACCCCTGTACCCTCTTATGTAACCCCTGTACCCTCTTATGTAACCCCTGTACCCTCTTATGTAACTCCTGTACCCTCTTATGTAACCCCTGTACCCTCTTATGTAACCCCTGTACCCACTTATGTAACCCCTGTACCCTCTTATGTAACCCCTGTACCCTCTTATGTAACCCCTGTACCCTCTTATGAAACTCCTGTACCACCTTATGTAACCCTTGTACCCTCTTATGTACCCCTGTACCCTCTTATGTAACCCCTGTACCATCTTATGTAACCCCTGTACCATCTTATGTAACCCCTGTACCCTCTTATGTAACCCCTGTACCCTCTTATGTAACCCCTGTACCCACTTATGTAACCCCTGTACCCTCTTATGTAACCCCTGTACCATCTTATGTAACCCCTGTACCCTCTTATGTAACCCCTGTACCCTCTTATGTAACCCCTGTACCCTCTTATGTAACCCCTGTACCCTCTTATGTAACCCCTGTACCCTCTTATGTAACCCCTGTACCCTCTTATGTAACCCCTGTACCCTCTTATGTAACCCCTGTACCCTCTTATGTAACCCCTGTACCCTCTTATGTAACCCCTGTACCCTCTTATGTAACCCCTGTACCCTCTTATGTAACCCCTGTACCCTCTTATGTAACTCCTGTACCACCTTATGTAACCCTTGTACCCTCTTATGTAACCCCTGTACCATCTTATGTAACCCCTGTCCCATTTAATGTAACCCCTGTACCAGAAGTGAAATATGAGACTAGAACCATCCCAAACCCGAGGAGAACCTCAGGGATCGAACTCGGTCATAGTCAAAAGTGGCGTGGGAGTCCGTAGAATGGGACGGGTTGCGTCAGGGGAGATGTTGTGGGTCGCAGAGGGTAAAATGTATGGGACGTTGTGGCTCATGTGGGTAAGAGGGGAGGATAAGTATGTGGACATGTGTACATCATCTCAAAGGTTTCTGGGGTTTCCCCGGATGTTTTGGCGCGTGGCTGACGTGTGGTGTCCAGCCAGACATCACTTGAGAGAGTATCATGTTGGGTAGGGGCTGGAAGCTATGTGGTTGGTATGCGGTCATGTGGGGAGGAGAAGAGAAGATGAATATGTATGAGTATGTGCCGTAGAGTTATTCATGTGTGTGTGTGTGTGTGTAGATAGATTGGAGTATGTTGAGTGAAGGAGAGCATAGTCTTAGATGGGTATAGGAGTATGTAGGTTATGTTGTGGAGAGAGGGGGGGAGCCCCCATACCCGAGAGGGAAGCAGACTCTTAAGAGGGGACAGGCGGAGTCATTATTTTAACTCTTTCTCACCCAATGCAGCTGTTGGTGATCAATGACGTGATTAGTTCCCCCTACACTGGCAGGAAGTGTTGAGGAGTGTGAGAGAGAGAGACTCTTAAGATGTGAATGAGAGGGCGTAGCATTTGGCAGAGAAAGTCTGTTTTATGTAACAATGCATGTGTGTGTGTATAGGATGAGGGTATTAGTTAGATGTCAGACCAGGTCGTGTTGAGAGCCGCACCAGGGGCGGATGTGGTCCATTAACCTTATTAGTTTTTCAAAGTCTACAGAGGGGTCTGGGAAGTGTGTACTGTCCGCCATTCAGTGGCTAACTGAAAGACTATCTCCACTGGTGGAGTCATATCTTGCCCTCCCGCCCCACTACCCCTCAGCTCCCCTCGTCAGGTGACAAGCCGCATCTATCACCGGGTAATTTCACACTCCGTGGGTCTGGAGGACTGCTTTAGAGAGTCTTGACATAGCACACACCTCAGCCAGAATGTTTGCCTTTTCTCGCTAGTGAATGAGAGAATATATGCACCCTTATAACATGAGCATCACGGTACAACATTCTTTGCTGAATATTTTAACTTTTTCTCACACAAATCATCCGTATTGACGGTGAGCAATGACTACTATTAGTTCCTCCTACACGGGCAGGAAGTCTCGGGGTTCCCCATCCACTGTGGTTTCGTTAAGGAAAGGGAGATGAAACTACTGTCAGCAGGTCCCACCTGTTCCACTTATCAGCACACTGGTGGGAGTGACGGGAATAGGGTGAACCAATACTCTCTCTCCTGACACACCGGGACATAGCATTGAGTGTGACAATGTTCTTTCTCAAAGGTGAGCTCATACAATTTCCAAATGTAGCCATGGGGGGTGTCTCTCTCTCTCTCTCTCTCTCTCTCTCTCTCTCTCTCTCTCTCTCTCTCTCTCTCTCTCTCTCTCTCTCTCTCTCTCTCTCTCTCTCTCTCTATCTCTCTCTCTCTCTCTCTCTCTCTCTCTCTCCATCTCTCTCTCTCTCTCTCTCTCTCTCTCTCTCTCTCTCTCTCTCTCTCTCTCTCTCTCTCTCTCTCTCTCTCTCTCTCTCTCTCTCTCTTTCTCTCTCTCTCTCTCTCTCACCCCCCCATGCCTACATTTGGAAATTGTATGTTGAGGTCATAGCTCACCTTTGAGAAAGAACATTATCACACTCAATGCTATGTCTCTATGAGAGAGACATAGTAAGGGTAAGAGAAGGAGGATGTGAGGGAAGGAGAAGAAGGGAGGGGTAAGAGTAAGGGAATGATGAGGAGGAAGGGGAAGAGGAGGGGGGGGGGGGTAAGAATGGAGAAGATGGGGGAGGGAGAGTAACTTAACCTCCTCTTTAACATCCTCCTCCTTCCTCCTCGCCCTCCTCGCCCTCCTCCTCCTTCCTCCTCGCCCTAATCTTTCCTCCTCGCCCTCCTCCTCCTTCCTCCTCGCTCTCCTCCTCCTTCTTCCTCCTCACCCTCCTCCTCGCAATCTTCCTCCTTCCTCCACGCTCTCCTCTTCCTTCCTCCACGCCCTCCTCCTCCTTCCTCCTCGCCCTCCTCCTCCTTCCTCCTCACCCGCCTCCTTTCTCCTCGCCCTCCTCCTTCCTCCTCGCCCTCCTCCTCCTTCCTCCTCGCCCACCTCCTCGCCCTCCTCCTCCTTCCTCCTCGCCTTCCTCCTCGCCCTCATCCTCTTACCTGGAATTCTTCCTCCTTCCTCCTCGCTCTCCTCCCCCTTCTTCCTCCTCGCCCTCCTCCTTCCTCCTCGCCCTCCTATTCCTTCCTTCTCGCCCTCCTCCTCCTCGCTCTCCTCCTTCCTCTTCGCCCTCCTACTCTGCCTTCCTCCTCCTCCTTCCTCCTCGCTCTCCTCTTCCTTCCTCCACGCCCTCCTCCTCCTTCCTCCTCGCCCTCCTCCTCCTTCCTCCTAGCCCTCCTCCTTCCTCCTCGCTCTCCTCCTCCTTCCTCTTCGCCCTCCTACTCCTCCTTCCTCCTCCTCCTCCTCCTCCTCCTTCCTCCTCCTCATTCCTACTCGTCCTCTTCCTCCTTCCTCATTCCTCCTTGCTCTCCTCCTCCTCCTTCCTTGACGCCCTCCTGCTCCTCGCCCTCCTCCTCCTTCCTCCTCGCCCTACTCCTTCCTCCTCGCCCTCCTCCTTCTTTCTCCTCGCCCTCCTCCTCCTTCCTCCTCGCCCTCCTTCTCCTTCCTCCTTGCCCTCCTTTCTCCTCCTCCTTCCTCCTCGCCCTACTCCTCCTTCCTCCTCGCCCTACTCCTCCTTCCTCCTCGCCCTCCTCCTCCTTCCTCCTCAACATCATTCTCCTTCCTCTTCGACCTCATCCTTCTTCCTGGAATTTTTCCTCCTTCCTCCTTGACCTCTTCCTCCTCGACCTCCTCCTTCCTCCTCTTTCTCGACCTCCTCCTCCGCATCCTTCCTACCTGACCAAATCTTCCTTCCTCTTCGACCTCCTACTCCTCCTTTCTCCTTGCTCTTCTCCTCCTTAACCTCCTCCTTAACCTCCTCCTTAACCTCCTCTTTAACATCCTCCTCCTTCCTTTTCGCCTTCCTCCTTCCTCCTCGCCCTCCTCCTCCTTCGTCCTCGCCCCCTCCTCCTCCTCGCCCTCCTACTCCTTCTCCTCGCCCTCCTCTTTCCTCCTCGCCCTCCTCCTCCTCCTTCCTCTTCGCCCTCCTCCTCCTTCCTCCTCGCTCTCCTCCTTCCTCCTCGCTCTTCTCCTCCTTCTTCCTCCGCACCCTCCTCCTCGCAATCTTCCTCCTTCCTCCTCGCTCTCCTCCTCCTTCCTCCACGCTCTCCTCCTCCTTCCTCCACGCCCTCCTCCTCCTTCCTCCTGGATCTCCGCCTCCTTCCTCCTCGAGCTCTTCTTAAAACCATGAATAAAAATGATGAATTAACCTTTATTATGATCTTTTCTTTTTACTAAGTGTTGAAATATACTTTTATATTTCTACATTATATTAAT
>NC_091182.1:11710865-11845865 GCF_040958095.1 Procambarus clarkii | reverse complement strand
ATTATCCACAAACTAACAGTGAGTGTTGACCGACACCAGATGCCTTTTTCTAGTGACCAGAAGAATGTACAAGCGCACTCAGCATACCAACTTAGTGGTTCGTTATGGTGAACACAAATGACTGAACTCTTGAACAATACACTGAAAACTGTATAAGTAATATTTTCACAAAGAAACTAAGCTGAATTTACTGTGAATAATTTACCTTGAACTCTCTTTTATTTAGCAAAAATAGGCTCAGTCTTGCTGACCAGCGCACAATTAATTCAACACTTTATGTTAACTGAATTGTTAAATTTGTTTGTAATTCTTAGACGCCTGTGATTGATGACGTTACCATAATAATTGAATACTGGCGGGATGGTTAAAGCTTCAACAATTATATAACTCTGAACGCCCGGCGCTAACAACGGCAATCAGAAATAATTATCCCTATTTATTAGTTGAAAAGTTAATTGTAAATTAATTCTTTCCGTTAATTGATTGAGCTTGATCTTTTAATAATGTACTTGTTTACTGGTAGTCGATTTGCAGTTCACTGAGAAATTGTGACTGATAACCGCACCGCTCTTAGCCACAAACAGTCACACTGATTCTAAATTAAAAATTAATATTTCCTATTTCAAAATTATAAATTAAATACTAGCGTGTTGCTGACACAATGTTTGAACTGAAAAAAACACTGGTTAAACGCTTGGAAATTTATTTAAGCTCAAACAATTAGAGAACGCTTCCCCTACTTGGCACTGAGTAAAGCGCTAAAAAAAAATCAGTCTCAACGCTAAATTCGATTAACGACCAAAATCGAACTTTTGGTCCATCAAAGCTTTGACATGAACCACTTTGATGGCGCAAGTGAACGCTCACTGACGACCTGTGGGACATATAGCTAAACACTAAAACTGGAATTTATTCCAAAAACTGAGATTTACACAATCAACTTTAAACAAATCACCACAAAATTTTTCAACGACTTTCCACTAAGTTCATTCACTGATTTCATTTCATTTCACTTGTAAAAAACCTCAGAACCACTCACCTTGGTAATTCTCCCAGAAAATTAATACTACAAAACACAGAGAAATCCAGACTTCTGAATATTGTGTAAAATAGACAGAGAATAACACCGTGCTTATTTTGCAGGGATTACTTAACAATGGGAACAATTATCTAACAAAGGGATTACTTAAATTGAAGTGGGGTACTTAATATACAGGGAACACTTATTTATTACTTAAGAGAACTCGATTTAAAAACTATAACCGTTTCCTACTGGCCCACACTCTCGCCCAAGCCTAGGTAACCGCAGCCACCTAGATTCCAACAGTACGAAAATGCTGCTTTCGCGGTAAGGGTTAGACTAGAAAGTGGAACGACTGACGAAACCTCATGTGCGACACTACCATCACTCCGTTGCTAGAAAATTTCTAGGCCATCCCATAGTTAACCACGGTCACCTTCATGGCCTTACCATATGTCTAGCAATTGGGTTGTCTAACATGGCCTCGTGGAAAAAGTAGCGCACTATTTAATTCCCCGCCCAGACAGCCCAAACAACAAGAGCTGCTGTTGTGAAAGGTACCATGCAACACCCTTAAATCGGTTGAAGAAGGTCGAGTATTTATTACCCTGTCCAACCAACTAAGGCGGGCTCTTAGCGACTAAATTTAAACTTACCAGCCCCTCACGACACTATTGAATCGCCCACTTCATGCCCATCGCACTGACGTGGGATTACCGTGGAACTCTAGCTTGTGGGCCCCTGGCTGAACTCCCTCACTACTTCAGCATGTGACCGAATGGACAGACGTGTGAGGCTTCAATAATTCTCAAGAAAATTATTCAAAACACCGCTGCCTACCATTGTAACACCTGATTGCTGCACCCTTTTCCCACTCAAAACCCCAACTTAACACTGCTTGCAAGCATACTGTGACCCTCACTGAACTCCCAGATAACTGTTAAACTGAACCATTAAATGGGGGAAGCAACAAAATAAAGGGATAAGTTTAAATAATGAATAAGAACTTAACTTACGGCTACCACCACCTTCCTGAGCGTGAAGGTGCCTGTATTACTGATCTCATAGGAAGGGAGGACAGAAATCAATAATCATGAACTCGAAGGGCAAGGAACCTTGGCAATATGCTTGGGAATTATTCTATAGAGAATTCTTTATTTTACTTGTTTAGATTCAAGGGCAACTTTAATTACCAGTAAATAGAGGAAAACATAGTGGACTTGCAGTACAGCATGTAAACAAGACATATAACGACCCAGAAGAGACACAAAAAGGGAGGGAAAATATCTAAACACCTGTTACGTTTGAAGGCGGAAGAGAAACAATCTTCGTCCACATGGTTTATTGTCAAGTACCAACAATCACAACAAAACAATTATTAGGTACATAACTTACTATTTACAAGATCTTAAACAAAAGAGCATCGTCTCCTGCAGGTGCTGCTACCCCTTCATAATTAGGATGGGTATCACTAGTTGCCCCCACTAAGGGAGCCGGTCGGCCGAGCGGAGAGCACGCTGGACTTGTGATCCTGTGGTCCTGGGTTCGATCCCAGGCGCCAGCGAGAAACAATGGGCAGAGTTTCTTTCACCCTATGCCCCTGTTACCTAGCAGTAAAATAGGAACCTGAGTGTTAGTCAGCTGTCACAGGCTGCTTCCTGGGGGTGGAGGCCTGGTTGAGGACCGGGCCGAGGGAACACTAAAAAGCCCTGAAATCATCTCAAGATAACCTCAAGATAACCCCTACCTGAAGGATCTTCAAAATTCACTGTGAACCTTGGCATGAGCTGATCTACATGCCTTTTCCAGTTAATGTTCCCAAAACTTTGCACTTGCTCAGTGAAATTCCTGCGTCCCAAGACTTCCCTAATTATTCCTTCTACCCAAGGCTTTCCAATTCCAAAATTCCTTGCATATACTGCATCCTCCTCGTTAAACAACAATTTCTCTCCCTGAGGCCAATCAAGTTACCGATTTTTCTTTATCGCGATCTGTCTTTACTGGTTCCATGTGCACTTTAAAGTGCCTATTAAACAGTAATTCAGAAGGAGATTTTCCAGTAGCAGAATGAACAGTTTTCCTTTGATTATATAAAAATCTACAAAGCCTTGTATTAATAGTACCTTCTGTAAATCGCTTTAACCCTTCTTTAAGGTATCTCACTGCTCTTTCCACTAGACCATTTGAAGGAGGATTATAGGGGGGCATTTGTTACATGTTTAATACCTTTTTTTTTTTTAAATCTCCATTACACAGAAACCAAATAAGGAGCATAGTCTGACACAACAATGTCTGGTAATCCAAAATTACAAACTGTTTTCCTTAGCAATTCACAGGTTACTGATGATGTGGTGGAATTACACTCATGAACATCTAGAATTTTTGTTTATGAATCCACCACCACCAGGTGATATTTGTTATCCATAGGTCCAGCATAATCTATATACAGTCCAGACCAGGGTTTTCCAGTGCATGGCCAAGAAAGTACTGGGGCCTGTGGTTTCTGATAATTCTTAAAGCAAATATGACAATTTTTTGTTACCTCAGCAATATCCTGGTCTATTTTTGGTCACCAAACCCAACTTCAGGCTTCTGCTTTCAGAGCATTTATGTCATTATGGCCCACATGCAGCTGTTCCAAAATCTTACATCTCAGTTCCCCAGGCACCACCACTCTATTCCTATACAAGAGTACATCCTGGTGAATACTAAGGTCAGCCTCTACTGCAGCATACTCTGACAATAATAAATTATCATCCCAACCATATTTAGCATATTTCATCAATAGATTTAATTTGGGATCTCTACCAGTAGCTTATTAATAGTCTGGAATGAAATATCCTCAAAAGACATAGATTCCACCAGGTTAACATACTCCACTGGAATACTGGAATTCAATTCTTCTGTCAAAGGCAATCTACTTAATGCATAGCTACGAAATTATCTTTGCCTGGCTTAAACTCTAAATCATACTCAAACTGCGAGAGTAGTAATGCCCATCTTTGAATACTAGCATTGGCATTAACTGGAATTTGTTTACCTAAGCCAAACAATCCTAGCAGGGATTTATGGTCTGTTCTAGCAAGAAATGTCATTCCCAGCAGAAAATACTTCAGTTTTGTTTACACCAAATACCAAAGCTAAGGCTTCTTTATCTAACTGAGAATAATTCTGTTTCGCGGAAGATAATGCTAGCAAAACATACTACTTTATCTTGACCATCTACTTCCTGTAATAATACACAACCCACTTCTACTGGGGAAGCATCTACCTCCAGTTTTAAAGGGAGTCTACCAGTAAAATTAGTAAGCACTGGAGAATTTATCAATTCCTGATAAAATATTCCTAAAGGCATTCTCCTCCTCTCTTGCTAAATTGGACTTAAATTTAGCCCTTTTTTTCAACAATTCACACAAGGGTGCTAATTTTGCTGAAACGTTCTTCACGAACTTACAGAAATATGTAACCATCCCAACAAAAGACTGTACTTACCCAACTGATGTTGGGGCTGGGGCATCTACTATAGCCGCTACATTTTTGTGAGGAGTAAAGCCCTTACCTGAAATATGGTACCCCAGGTATTCAATTGCCTTGGTCTTCAATGTTGTTTTACCCTTATTAATATTCACATTGTGCTTTTGTAGGAGATTCAAAACGTGTTCTAAAGTATTAGTGTGGCGGACGAGTATAAGTACTTAGGAATACTTATCGGGGCCGGGGGCAGACGCTTATCCTATGGTTCCCTGTTTGAGGACGGCCTGACGAACATCACTAAGGCGCCACTCAAACTCCAACAGAGGCTATACCTATTAAAACACCACGTAATCCCCAAGATGAACCTCCAGCTTGTTCTCGGACGCGTGTTTAAGACGGAATTAGCGAGGCTTGACCTGCGGCATGCCATTCGTGGCTGGCTGCGGCTGCCTCATGATACTCCTAATGCCTATTTTCATGCCGACGTGAAGGACGGTGGACTAGGGATACCCAACTTTGCCACATCAATCCGCCTACAGAAGAACAAGCGGCTCGGGGCGTTAGTAGAGTCGAAGGATCCAGTGGTAGTGGCAGCGGCTCTCCTACCCGCGTTCCAAGCGCGAATGCGTCGATGGGTAGACCCGACCACGGCCGCCGGAACCCCTTCTAACAGAACGACTGAGCGCTCTAGGAAGTGGAAAGCAAAACTGTAAAGCATGGTCGACGGTGCCGGCCTTGCATCCTCTTGTGAGGTTCCATCTTGCCACAAGTGGGTCGCGTTCGGTACCCGTCTGCTAAGCGGAGGAGATTTTGCTCACGCTATCCAGATTAGGGCAAACGCTGTAGCCACGCCGTCTAGAGCAGCTAGGGGTAGACCCGAAGCTTCTGGTCACTGCGATCCTTGCCAGAAACCAGGGATCCTGGGCCACATATCCCAGGCATGCCACAAGACACATGGGGCTCGGGTGAAACGTCATGACGATATCACCCGGTTCGTAGCCGGCCGCCTGCGGCAAAAAGGTTTTGAGGTGGAATGTGAAATCCGTATACCGGATTGAAGGACCTTCTGTAAGCCTGACATCATAGTTTGCAAAGGTGATGAGGCCTTTATATTAGACACCCAGGTCTCTGCTGATAAATTCCCACTCTCCCGTCCACATCAGAGCAAGTGCGACAAGTGCGGCACCCCCAGAGATCCTTCAAAAGGTCAGGGAATATAACGGGAAGCACACAACATCCGCCTCTTCAATAACCCTTAATTGGAGGGGAGGATGGTGCAAGGAGAGTGCGCGTGGTCTACAGGATATGGGACTCACCAAGAGCGACCTTGAGATTTGCTCTGTAAAAGCCCTGACTGGGACATATTCCATCTACAGAATATGGTCCAAGACCACATCTAGGGGCAGACCACCTTAGTCCCTGGATCACCGTGCACAGGGTGCATAAAGGTTAATATAGTCTCGCTTAGGTGAACCGCAGCCAGGATAGCTGGTAGCCAACTATCTAAGCAGAGTCGTCATCTGGAGTACCACTTCTCCAAATGGTGTCTCACAAGAGGGTGGATGACCTGGCCGGAGCCCACGAGTGGGTAAGGCAGCGGCCGGAGAGACCCCCATGCGCATACATGATATCCCCCCCGCTCCGGGGCCTTGTTAGGAGCTTCCACTATGACTAGTTTTCCATGTATGCCGACGTCAAGTCATCAATCCTGCCGCTTAGGCAGCTTTCTGTGTTAGCCTTCAGCGTTAGTTCTTTTATAATGATATAATGTGCACCTCTCCCTTTGTGTGCTGTGTCCCATATAAGAAATAAACAAATACAAAATAATTTTCCATTTAATATATGTTTGTTTTTCAGGTTATTATTGTGTGTTATTAGTATCATCTTAACTCTTGTGGGTTGTGATGAGATCTGCAATTTATGTGTATTTAAGTTTGTGTTTGATAGGGAATTAGGTATGCTTAGGGGTGCCTTCTCGCCATGCCCAGTGGCAGGGGGGATTGGTGCCCTGAAGCTACATAAACACCCAATACCCCCCGAAGTGGCAAGGGGAGTTAGGGGACAACAATAACATCATGCTCTTCCTCATTCTCCCTGCATACAATAATGTCATCTAAAAACTAGCTACACCTTCAATGTTTACTAACAACTAGGACATGAATCTCTGAAAAATTGCAGGAGACGAAGAGAGTCCGAAAGGAAATCTTTTATACTTAAATAACCCCTTGTCGGTATTAATCACTAACAATTTCTGGCACTCCTCCTCTACAGGAATTTGCAAGTCAGCAACTTTCAGGCCTATCTTGGAAAAGATTGCCCCCTTACAGACCACTGACAACAACTCATCTATCTTAGATAAAGGGTACTTCTCACAGTGAGTGCGATTGTTCAGTTCCATGAAGTCTGCACAGATTCTCAAAGGATTTCTTATCCGCCTTCAACACTGGTACAATTGAGGGCTGCTCACTCTCTTGCGTAAGTGGCTCTAAGATGCCTTCTTCCAAATGCTTTGCCAGGGCTGATTCTATCAATTGCTTGTAATGAAACGGAACTATTCTTGCAATGAAAAATTTAGGTGAATCCCTGCTTTTCAGGTGAACTTTTGCCACCATGCTATTGATGGGCTTATCTGCCTCCACTGAATATTTATCTAACATATGTTCAGCACTTTTAATTGTTTTAACTATCAAATCAAATCAAAATCAAATGTTTATTTAGGTAAGGTACATACATACAAGAGATTTTACAAAGAGTGATGGATTTATAGATAGGGCTAGTACATACAATGCCTAAAGCCACTATAACGCAAAGCGTTTCAGGCATATCGACAATTCATATAGGCCCGTCAAGAAAATTCCCACTTTTTCCATGAGATCATTACCACATAGGCTAGGATTATGTGAATCCACTACATAAAAATCCTGGACAATTTCTTTTTCATTTTAACCTACTTTTGCCGATACCTTGTCATAGACCTCAATCGGTGTATTAACTTATGCACTTAATGATTTTTCAATTATTTTTACATTCAATTGCAAGGTATCTGCCCAATCTCTAGACAATGTTGACATTGCAGCGTCAATGTCCAGTTCCAAGGGAACTAGCTTCCCATTAATTACAAAATTTACTACTTGTGACTTCACTGAACATACCTTTTCTTACACCGAATATAGTCTGCTTTCGTCACCTGCAGCTTCTTCAGACGGGTTACCTTCCTCTACTGCCTTGACCACAGTACCACTAACTCTTCTTCCTGCATTCCTTGGTCGTCTCGAATCCCAGGCATTGCTGTTCCTGTTCAGATATTCTCAACACACTTTCTTGAAGTGCCCTTCCTTGTTATAAAAGTTACATATATATTCACGAAACTTGCACTCTCTACTACTGTGATTGTACCCAGAGTGTTTGCATCTGGTCTGGCCATGATGGTCTGGTCAGCACCTTAATTTCTTGAGAAGATTTCGAACTTCCAAAAGCCCTTTCCATATTCAGCATCTTCTCAAGCAATGTCCATGAAGTCATCGATTGTAGATCCAAGTTTTCTGCCACCAGGTTAGGGAAAACTGGAAATCTCATTTTCTACTGCCACAACTGGTCCCGCACCCGGCCGTCCAAATGTGATGTAACTATATAACCTGAGCTTGTAAAAGCATCTTAATCACCTTCAGTGATTAAGTGCTTAATTTCACACTAGTTTCTCTATCAGCTATCTCACCCTGTCAGAGAAAAAGAGACAAATGTATGTGAATGCATGTGTGTGTGTGTGTGTATATATATATATATATATATATATATATATATATATATATATATATATATATATATATATATATATATATATATATATATATATATATGTATATATATATATATATATATATATATATATATATATATATATATATATATATATATATATATGTATACGTACGTATATGTTTGTGTGTGTATGTATATGTATGTGTATAAAGTATATATGCAAGCTGATCAGAATTACATTTCACCTTTGTAAATGCACATTAATGACACTATGTAAAAGACACATCGAACACTTTATGTAGGGCATACGTAAATCTGTGTATCTATATATTTACGTATGTAGGTTAGCTTAACATTTTAAAAGCACCGAATCACCTGTGGTTGATTGTTCAATAAACCCCTGAACTATATGTTTAACACATCTCTAACTCTGTCCATGGAGGACAGAAGAAAGAGTATATATTCTGGTTAGCATTGTAAATGTGTGGCCACATCTGTGGTACAAAATAATAATAATAAAAAAAAACTATGCTCCGAAGTTGCAATGGTTCGTCAACGCCTTCAAGTCTGCATATAAATCGTGTACAGATTCCTGCTGCTTTTTCGTCCTCTTCTGGAAATCCATCAAACTCCTGTGATATGAAGGTTTCACTACATAATGATGTTTAAGCAGGGTAATCAGGTCTACATAGGTCGTCGTGTGGGGTAACTCTGATGCACACAAAATACCGAAAACACTATATAATTCAGAACCCAGTGAAACAAGGAGTACCGCTTTTTTGTTGGCGTCCTCCTTAATCCCAAGGTACTGAAAGTTTGCTTCCAGAAAGCTGAGCCAAGGTCCAATGAGATCTTGGTAGTGTTAAACGGCTCCATTGGAATGAGCGGGGTAGCCATGGCAACGGTAGGTTGCACAACTCAACTGTTATATGCCAAGCGTCCACCCGTCCACACAATGTACCCTGCTCTCTCCTGATCCTCACACCTCGTCTCGTACACCAGACACTGCCTTAAGTGTTTAATAATCCTCGTCGCCACTGTTACGTTTGAAGGCGGAAGAGAAACAATTTTCGTCCACATGGTTTATTGTCAACAACCAACAACCACAAAAAAACAATTATTAGGTACATAACTTATTATTTACAAGATCATAAACAAAAGAGCTTCTGCTCCAAACATGCTACACCCTAACATCTGTAGTACTCAATCCCAACAACACCAAAATACATTACAAAGCACTTTATTTAACAAAAGATACGTTTTTTATATCCTAGCTGTAATTAAGTCCCATGAGGCAATGGTATCTCACAGATGGAACATGAGTACCCTAGAGCACATTACCTTATCCTGCAATTACCGGCCACAGATGTTGAATGGCTGTCCTTAGGTACTTTTGGATAGCCAAGTCACACCCAAGACACACTAAAAAATTTTTCACAAGCTTACCAGTGGAGGAAAGCTCCAACCACAATTAGTTTCCTCGGCTCAATAAACCCGCCTCTCCAAGTCTAGAGCCAATGATTTCAAAAGTCCGGTTCTAGGCCTTGGTCCAGCCAACCAGTGCCTTGACTAGCTCCACCCACTAGGCCTCCCTGGGTTTCCACTAATCGAGCTCCAGAATTGGCAATAGGCCTGCCCAGAAGGTTATGTTTCCCTGCTGCAGATTTCTCACTCCTTCCCACGAGTGAGAAAAATGAGATTATTGCCCCTCATTTGTCAATGGCTATAAAGAAGTTAGGAAAGGGGAAAAGGTTGAGGAACGGGCTGGTGAGGAGGATTGGGGAAGAAGCAGACGATTTTCCTGCGACATCTCACTTGCCTAAGGACACTTGAATCCACAGTTTTATGCAGGTATGGGCCAGCACGACAAAGGGGAGGGGAGGGGAAATAAATATGGGGAGGGACAAACAGAAAAGGGTGGGGAATGGGGGAAGGAGATATGCTAGGTCTTGTGTGTGACCAAGACGTCATGCACTGCTAAAGCAACGAATCTTATTTCTGTAGAAATAATGGCTTTTTGTTTGTTTATTATAAGTTAGGTTAGGTTCGTTCGGTAGGGTTGATGAATTGAATAAAAAATATATGAGCAATGATAAAATAAGCAGAGATATGAGTGGATACAAGGCATTATTGCATAGAGTGATGACACTTACTGAGATAAGTTGAGCTGTTAAGAGATTTTACCTAATGTGTTAATGAGAGGTTAGATCACTCACTGGAACCGCTTTGTGACATCATGGGCGGCTAAAGTATCGTGCCCCATTGGTGGAGCAGACCTCATTGGGGATGATGACGTTTCTATTAAGGTTATGAGAACAAAGAATGAAAGTAACTGCAGAAGGCCTATTTTACCACTACGAGGCAGTTTCTATTCATATCTACCCAATCTAGTTCATATATATGTGCACTGAATAAGTATTGTGATTGGATATAGAGGGATATATCCTAGAGTGGGGTGTTTTGGGCGATAATGAGGTGTGCATGGGATTAGCAGTGTGGGAGGAATAAATGAAAATGTCTGAGTGATGTTATAGCTTTTGTTTTGAAAATTATATAATAACAAATATTTGCATGTACTTGGAGACTCCAACAGGGGTTGAGTAGTGTTCCTATGTTTAACATGAGCTGGAAATCTTGTATGGTTCCCTAAAAATGCCTTCAGCAATTTCATTTCTTGTATTCAATATGCAGTCTTGACGAAAAAAATTATGTTTTAAAAATTGGGAACAATAAGAAAATGTGTTCGAATACGCTATGACTGAAAGCAGGCATATTATGAGAAGAATATGGATGACATCATTGTACATTAGGTTCGACGGAGTTTTAACCCCTTTGAACGAAATTTAAAGAGACTAAAAGGCCAGCAATCACTCGTTGGGGTGTTGAAAAACAAGCTTGAGGAAAGCCGGCCTTTAAATCCCCTTGAGCGATATTTTTAGAGGCAAGAAGGAGAGCAATAACTCCCAGGGGGTAACGAAAACAGACGCAGACAATTTGGAGCCTTGTAATCCCCTTGAGCGAAATTTTCAGGGAGTTCCAAGGTGAGCAATCACTCCCCGGGGTAACGAAAACGGAGCCGGATAAATTGGAGCCGTCGAAAAAAGCAAAAACAGCTCAAACCTGTTCGCTGGGGTAACGAAAATGGACCCGAAGAAGAAAGAGCTGGTGAAAAAAAGCAAAATGGCTCCAACCTGTCCTCCGGGGTAATGAAAACGGACCCAGACACAGGTGTCTGGGTCTCCACAGGTGGAGACGTCGAAAAAAGCCAATTGGCTCCAACTTGTCAGGGTTTACACTACTACAATTGTAGTCCAAATACAGTAAATAGGTTGTTACGTTGGTTATTCAAATACAGAAGTGGGATGTTACAGTGATACTCTAAATATAATTCATGGGACGTTACGTAGGTAGTCCAAATACATAAAGTAGGTCGTTATGTTAGTAGTCCAAAATACAGTTTGTTGGACGTTATGTTGGTATTCCAAATACATTAAGTGGGACATTGCGTTTGTAGTTCAAATACAATAAGTGGGACGTTACGTTGGTAGTCCAAATACGTTAAGTGGGTCATTACGTTGGTGGTCCAAATACAGTTAGCTGTACTTTACCTTAGTAGTCCAAATACATTAAGTTGGACATTACGCTGGTAGTCCAAATACTAAAAGTAGGACGTTATATTGGTAGTCCAAATACAGTAACTGGGACGTTACGTTTGTAGTCCAATTACAATAGGTGGAAGGTTATGTTGGCAGTCCAAATACAGCAAGGTTATGTAACGTTATTTATTCAAATGCATTAAGTAGGATGTTACGTTCGTATTTCAAATACAAAAACACCGTGACACCTTCTATTGTAACACTTACTGCTACATTGTTTTGAAACACTTACTGCCAGACCTTGTTTTGTAACACTGACACACCTTGAATTGTAACACTTGCTGCCTTACCTAGTGTTGTAACACATGTTTCTACACCTTGAATTGTAACACTTACTGCCTTACCTAGTATTGTAACACTTACTGCCTTACCTAGTATTGTAACACTTACTGCCTTACCTAGTATTGTAACACATGGCTCTACACCTTGTATTCTAACACTGTGACCCCTTGTAATATAATACTTAGAGCAACACCTTGTATTGTTATACTTACTGCAACACCTTGTTTTGATGCACCGCCACACGTTGAATTTTAACACTTTCTGACACACCATAAATAGTAACACTGAAACATCTTTTATTGTTACACTGCAACACCTTGTATTGTAAAACTTTCTGCCGGATATTGTATTGTACACAACCAAACACTGTATTGTAACACTAATTGCTATGCCATGTATTGTATCAATGCTACACCTTGAATTGGAACATCATTTAACCTTGCATTGTAACAATGTCTCACCTTGTACTGTAAAACCTACTTTCCCCATCTTGTATTATAATTCATACTGCAAAACCTTGTATTGTAACACTGCGACATCTTGTATTGTAACACTTACTATCATACTTCCAAATGTTTTATTAAAACACTTATCGTAACAACATGTGTTGAAATACTGCCACACCTTGTACTGTAACAACGAACTACCTTGTATTGTAAGTTCGTTACGCCTTTTAATATACCACTTACTGCCATCATGTATTATAACACGTACAAACACTTCTAGCATTTTAACACTTACTGCCTCACATGGTATTGTAGCTCCTCAACACTTTGCATTGTAACACTTAGGGCCACATCTTATATTGTAAAAATTACTGCCACATCTGGAAATGTAACACCGACATAACTTGCATTGTAACACTACCAAAACTTTTATTGTCCTACACTGCAGCCCCTCAAATTGAAACACTTTCTGTCACACCTTATATTGTAACACTGTCACACCTTGTATTATAGCACTGCCACACCTTTGTTGTAACGCTTACTGCCACACCTTATTTTGTAACATTGCCACAACATTATTGCAACACTTACTGCCTGACCTTGTATTGTAACACTGCCACACCTTGTATTGTAATACTTACTGCCTCTCAAGGTATTGTAACACTGCCACACCTTGCATTGTAATACTTACTGCCTCTCAATGTATTGTAACACTGTCACACCTTGCATTGTAATACTTACCGTCACATCTTGTAACTTATGATCATATATATTGTTTATAAAACCATTCTATCCGCCACATTTAAATAACTAACATAATATTTACAGAGCCCGGCTCTGTGGAGCAACGGTCAATTCAGCCGCCTTAATGGGTTTGTAACTCTGAATTATCTAACATAGTGCAGAGTTACAAACCCATTAACATTTCAACTTAGATTCAACAGAGCAGAATAAGTTGTTAAACACGTGGGACAAAATCTTACTTGAAGAGACCATACGAGTCATAAATACTCATACTCAGCCCAAGTAAAACAGAAACAAGCAACACTTAGTAGCCAGTCAGAGGCTTAGGGCCCACGCAGGAATATCCCTGCAAACAAAAACAAAAAATTAAGTAGCAGACTTTGGTTCAACTCCTGGTGGAGCCTTTTTCTCTCCAGGTAAAGTGACACGCAGAAAATTTACTGATTATTATTTTACATTATCTTCACTAAAATATTTGTAAAATATGTAAAATTATATTTCGCTAATTATAGCTTATAAGAAAAACTTTATTATATCTTCACTATCATGATAATTATATATTTATTTAATACTCCTTGAAATAGCAAACATTGAGCCACTTGTTCTGTTGACAAAATAATTAATAAGTATTGTAAAACTTATATTGGTACGTTATGTTGGTAGTCCAAATACAGTAAGTAGGACGTTACGTTGGTAGTCCAAATACAGTAAGTGGGACATTACGTTGGTAGTCCAAATACAGTAAGTGGGAGGTTGCATTTGAAGTCCTGATTCAGTAAGTTGTTTTTATTTATTTTTATTTTTACATGCAAAGTATGCAATTTAAATACAATAAAAACAATACAGAATACAGAACAGAACAAAATAAAACAATAGACCACCGGCCAGAAGGGCTGACAGCATTGCACAACAAAACACAACACGATAAATGCATAGAAAAATACAGCATACATCAAGGCACAAAACATAATACAATGGCAAACAAGCAATCACAGTAACATCACAAAACAAACCCTGCATAAAACAAAACATTCATCAAGAGGCATAACAAGACAATCACAATACATTCCAAACAAAACAAAGAACAAACATGTACAACAGGTAAAGCAATATGAAAACATCAGGTCAAACGTACAGCACAGAAACAATACAGGAATAAAAACACACACCAAACCATCCGCCCCGTAACAAACAAAGGGCGAGGCCAAAATAAACAATAAAAATAAACAAGCAAAACACGCAAACCTGAAAACAAAACAGGTACAAACACAACAACATACATGCACTGGCCTGAAGGACCGAGAATAAAACACAACAAAAAGTACATCAAGAAACATAACAAGACACTTTAGCACAAAACAAATTAATACAAATTTATACAAAGACACTAAATACCGGCCTAAAGGGCCGACAACAAAAACACAACAATGAGCATAAACATAATGAAACACAGGAAAAAGAAACAACAATACTGGAAATACAAGAAATACAACAAAACAACGGTAATGAGAACAAACATAACACCGGCCTGAAGGGCGCACAATAGGTACAACACATTGCAAACAAACCACAGGTCCAAGCACACACCAAACACACAGCAAGCAGACACTACTTAAATTTCTCATACTTATCCGGCCACTCGATCACCGGGAATCGAACACAATACGCCTCCCAAAGTAGCATGACGTCATCCGGAACAGGTTCATTATGAACCGTACGAGGATCAGGCATCAACTCCGGCACACCCACAACAAAACACCGAGATCGCTGAACCCTGATGGAAGAAGGGCACCATGGAACAGGACGCACGTGGTCAACAATGTCAAACCGCAAAGGATTCTTATCATCATACGCCACGCCGGAGGCCAAGACGAGAGAGAGAGGTTCCTTCCCACGAGGCCGGGCAATGGGCAGCGCACTGGGAGCCTCCTCGGCTGCCTCACAGGGCCCCGCGTCAACCACTAGACGTTGCACCTGCAGTGACCCCCCACGCTTGGCATCCTTCTTCAGCACCAGCTTGAGGCCTCGGCTCGCACCAGAACCCTCACCACCCACGTCTGTAGGAGCAACCACCTCCCACTGCGTAGAACCTTCTGCAGGAGAAAGAACAGGAAGTAAATCATACGCACAACCATCGTCAACAGCAGCCACATGGACGTGAGCAACCACCAGCGACATAGAACGCGAAGCACCCGGAACCGCAACATCATCGCCCGAAGCTCCACCTGCGTCGAAGTCCTCCACATCAGCCCAAGCAGTAGAAGAACGCCTGGAACGCTTGGGCACTGGCCGCACATCCTCACAGCTGGAGGCGGACCCAGAACCACGGGCCTCACAAACCGGGCGAACCGACGCCCGTCGCAGTATGGCAGCAGCCTCAATCACAGGGGGAACTGGGCCACACACAACAGAACGCTCCACAGCCCCCCAACACCCAGCACAGCCGTAACACCTGGCGAGGGCGCAGGACCAGGCACATCAGCAGGAGACGAGGAAGATGAAGACGACTCGCAGAGACCATCCGGAAGACCCTCGGGAGGAACTGGCACAGCGAACTGACCAGCAACAGGAGCCACCGGAACACCTGGAGGAGGGACAACAACCACCGGGGGCATGTCGGGTGACGCAGGGAGAGCCGCATCAGCAGCGAACGGGACCTGCCCCTCTTCTTCTCCGGAATCCACGCCCTGAGGGAGCGGCGGGAAATCCTCTTCCCGGAGCAAGTTAACAGGTGCAGCAGAGGCCTCAGAGCACCCGGCAGCCTGATGCCCTAACTGGCCACATCGGAAACAGGTACGGGGCTGCCGGGAATAATACTCCTGAACGTAGTAACCCAGCAGCCGGACAGAAGATGGAATATCCGACCGCAGGCGCATACCTAAGGTACGGATGTTCGTCTGCTTCCCAGCATACTTCCCCGAGGAAAGCGTGTTCACCCGCACACTGATGACTGCACCATACCTCCCGAAGAAGCGCCGGAGAAGGTCTTCAGGGAACTCCAGGGGTGCACCGTGTACACTGACATAAGTCAGGGCACCACTGCGGTCCGAGACCGCAACAGAGCCGGCGCCATCCGGCAACTGCAACGAACGCCCTTCGTACCGACGGAGGAAATCCCGATACTCCTCCTTCCTCACGAACTTGATAATCACCCGGTCGGCCGTAACAAGTTCAACCCCGTAAACAGCCTCCACCGGGACACGAAGCATGTCGCACATCACCAACTCAATGGCTGGATAACCAGCCTTACACGAGAACTCCATTCCCACGGAATTCACACGCAGAACAGGAGGAATTAGAAGGCCCCCCATGACAGAACTGCCACGTCAGCATGCAGCCAGGCAGGCAACAACACTGGGAGGGCAGTGACGCCCACGCCACCTGGCGACCAAATGGCAAACAACCTCAGCAGTCACGGAGGCGGGGACACGTCCTCACTCCACGGTTACTCAGGGCGGACTCAAGTTGGTAGTCCAAATACAGTAAGTGGGTCGTTACCTTGGTGGTCCAAATACAATAAGTGGGAGGTTGCGTTTGAAGTCCTGATTCAGTAAGTCGAACGTTCCGATGATTCTCCAAATACAGTATGTTGGCCGTTGCATTGGTTGACCAAATACAGTAACACCGCCACACCATCTATTGTAACAATTACTGCCAGACCTTGTTTTATAACACATTCTGAAACACGTTGAATTGCAACACTTACTGTCATACCTGGTGTTGTAACACATTCTTCTACTTCTACTATATTAACACTGCGACCCCTTGATATATATTTCTTACTTTTATACCTTGTAATGTAATACTGCAACACCTTGTTTTGACGCACTGCCACACTTTACATTTTAACACTTTCTGCAACACTATTAATTGTAACACTTACTGCCACACCTAGAATTGTAACACTGCCAAATCTTGAATTCTAGGAGTGCCACACCTTGTATTGTAATACAACCTAACCTTGAAATATAGCACTTACTGCTACACTTTGAAATATAGCACTTACTGCTACACTTTGAAATATAGCACTTACTGCTACACCTTGAATTGGAACAACGTTACATATTGTACTGTAAGACTTACTTCCACACGTTGTACTGTAACACTTTGCATTTCATCACATACCCCCACGCCTTGTATTATAATACTGCTGCTTTTTGCATTGTAACCTTTACTGCCACACCCTCTAATGCAACTTTTACTGCCACACCCTGTAATGTAACTTTTACTGCCACACCCTGTAATGTAACTTTCACTGCCACACCTTGTATTGTACCACTTCACTGTTAAACATGGTATTGTAAAACTTTCTGCCACACTTTGTATTGAAAGACTTACTGCAACACCTTATTATGTAACACATGCTTCCCTACCTTGTATTGTAACACTATCACACGTTGTATTAAAATAATTATTGCCTCATCTTATATTGTAACTGTGCCACACCTTGTATTGCAAGACCTACTGCCACACAATGTATTGTAAATCTGCCATACCTTGTATTGTAATACTTACCTTCACCCCTTGTAACCTATTATCATATATATTGTTGATATAACCATTTTGTCAGTAATTTTTATATATTAAACATAATTATTCCAGAGCCCGGCTCTGTGGTGCAGCGGTCAGCACGGCCGCCTTTAAAGTGGCAGACTCAGGTTCAACTCCTGGCGGAGCCTTTTTCTCTCCAGCTAAATTTACACCCAGTTAAATTAATTGATTATTATTTTACGTTATCTTCAGTAAAGTATTTGTAAGAAAAGTATTTGTATTCTTCTCAAAGCTGTCACACTCGAAACAATTGCCTTCTCCATCGAGATTTAAGATCGAGCACTGTGTCTACACGGACGGCTCAGTCCAATCTTCTACTGGACAGACTGCAACAGCATGTGGGTTTTTCATAGAAATAATTTTTGCACAAAGACTGTCAGAATAAATTAGAGCTTTGGCACCAGCCTCACTCTCGACATTTGCGTGAACTAAGAATGTATCCTCAAGGTCCACCTCCCTGTCTGAAGGTCCTGGCCTCGACAACATCCACCTTGGAAGTCACAGGATTTACCTCACCCTGCTTAACCATGGATCTGGTCACAGGACAGGCTGGATAGATGACACCTTCATCCGCATCCGGTTGAGCCAGCACACAACTAGGGTTAGTAAACATGATCGGACACTCTGTCCTACTAACTTGCCACTTGTCACACTCATTACTCACAATAACATCAACCCCATTGATGGGCAACTGCTCACTAACTGCTACAGTGCACCAACCCGGTGTAATAGTTGACTTCAAGTGAACTTTAACTAATGGTACACCCTGGACATGACCTCCAATATCTTGCAATAATACTACTTCAACAGTGTCTTCTGTGCTAACATCAGCAAGAGCACGGTGAGAAATTAGAGATTGGGAAGCACCATTGTCCCTCAGTAAGTGCACTAGCTTTCAGCCTCCACTCGTACAAAGTACTTCACCAGCAAAAATATAAGGACTAAAATCAGTCATCCAATTTGGCTTGACTGGAACAACATTAGAATTAATTGCTTGCAACCCCCGTCTCATAATCAGACCGGTAGGTCTCCACTCAAGGTGCAAGGAATAACAGGAATTAACCACATGACCTCTTCTCTTGCAATGTGTGCAATATCTGCCAGTGGTCGAAACAACCGAACCAACTGCAGGTTTAGACACTACATTATTTGAGGGTGACAACCCTGTCTGCTGTTTCTCAATCTTTGGCTTTACAGGAGAAGGGTTCAGGAAAGTAGGTGAGTTAGCTAGTCTGGCCAGGAAAACATGAGATTTAGGAACGTGATAATTACTCTTAGAATTATAAGTATTTGATTGTGCTCGAAAAGGCACCTTAGTGAGTAATTCGTGTCCGTCTGCTAGCTTGGCTAGTTTCATGGCATTGGTCTGTTTATGTTCAGCTATAAACAAGGCTAATTTCTCTAGTAGACAACCTAAAATCTCTTTTGTCACTACGAAGTTTCTCAAAGTCTCAAATTTCTTTATGGAAAGTGCTTTTACCCATCTATCAAATTGATTAATTTTAACTCTTGCAAAATCAGAAATGGTCTGATCATGTGCTATCTTTACATCTCTAAATTTCTGTCTATGGGCTTCTGGGATCTGCTGGTATGCATTTAAGATGCTCTGTTGGACAAATTAAAATTCAAAAGAATTAGCGGCAGGCAGAGATGCAAAAATTTCCTGGGTTTTCCCCTTAAATTGTCCTTGCATGATGGCAACCCATTGACCCACATGCCAATTCATACTGACTGCAAACTTCTGGAAATGCAAAAAGAATATTTATGGGTCCTCCTCATTGAATTGAGGTAAATCTACATTTTTCCTAAACTTTAAAGAGCTATCAGTACTATCTGTATGATTACTAGTGTTACCATGTCCTGCTGCAATTCTCTGTTCCTCTAGTCTGTTATTATTTATTGATATACTCTGTTGAATTTCCAATTGCTGCCGCCTAACTGAGCTTCAATTCTTCTGCTCTGTGCTTCTAGTTCTACTTGTTTTTGTTGGTTTTGAGCTTCAAGCATCTGCTGCTGAGTCTCAATTCAAGTTGTTTTTGGTGGTTCTGCATCTCCAACCACTGTTTCTCTGCTTCTAACTTAGCCATCTCTAGCTTGGACTCAATCTCTAACTTTAGAATTGTGACCTGGTCACTTGACTCTTCTTCTAATTCCTCTAACCCCTCCTCGTCAAGTTTCTCCTACTCCACCAAGTGTGTGACAATGACTCTTACTAGCTGAGCCTTTAACATTCTCCTGAAAACTGCCAGCTTTAATTTTTCAGCCATGTACAGCAACCCAGACTTCTTCAAGTCTTTAAATTCACCAAAATTTGGCTTCTCCACCAACAAAGCAACTTGTTCCTTAATTGTCAACTTAATTAACACAACTAGCCATTACAGTAACACTGAAGGTTTGCTTGGTCCCTGGCACAAGCTATACACTTACCTCAATCGTGAAGTGTTGGGAAAACTTCCACAAGCAGCTCAGAATGAACAGAGAAATGGTACACAGGCATGGTTAGGTATCACTAGTTAACCACACAGTACCTAGGAAGGCATTAACAATTAATATCATGCACCACTATTTTGTACATTACATTATGGGAATTAATTATCCCGGACATAGGCCCTCATTTTGTTATGTCCCTTGACCTCTGGGTATGGTTCCTGTTACAGTTGTTAACAAATATATAATAATACGGCCTCGCCTACTAAAGTGTCTAGGCTAAATAACTCAACTGCTTATTCAACAAAGCAATATACTTAAAGTAAGGGTAACAAAAAACATACAAATATATAAATGGAAATACAGGCAGCCAGAAATATTAATGTACCAGAAAACAATAAACAATATCATTATATAAGCACCGATCACTACTTTACAACTTAAAAGGGTAGATAAGTATGCATATAATGGTTTAACCAAGAAAATTAGCTATGTTACTAAACAATAAACAAATACCACAGACTTAACTCCACAACATGTCCACGCCAGCCAGCTACACCCACGTGACTGGCGTTGCTCGAGCATGCATGGCATGGTGTCTACAAGGTACCAACTAAAACCCACATGAAACCTCTAGATACTCTGCTATCAGAGAGTAATACTAAAGAACATAATTATAATTAACTTGTAACACTGCTAAGGTGTAAAAGAAGTTAAGTACAATCAATAAACAGGAATAATTACAGGGGTGAATCAGTGACGCTAGTTTGATACACTGCACGCATACTGGAACATCCCAAATATGGTCATCCCCCCATGAGACGCCACAGTCTCCTCCCACAGGAATGAACATGTAATAGCATTAACAAAATATTAAATACAGGCACACTACAGCATGCTACATTTAAATCAAACATATATATATACTGGAACACAACTGGATACAATGTTTTATTTAAATAACTGAGGAAAGAAATAATGGACATACATATTTATCATGATAATCGTTAGAATCAAATATATGGATTCGTAACAGTGGCTATAGGTGACGGATCTCCCAATCCTGAGCACTCCAGGTGCAAACTCTGTGAGCAGGAACTGTGGCATGATCTCCCACACTACATTACCGAATGCCCAGTTATTAGACCTTTCAGACCAGTTGGCCTGAGGTACCTGGAGCTTTGCAGTTACTATATTCACTCTCG
The DNA here is from genome assembly GCF_040958095.1 of Procambarus clarkii. Lineage (NCBI taxonomy): Eukaryota > Metazoa > Arthropoda > Malacostraca > Decapoda > Cambaridae > Procambarus > Procambarus clarkii. The sequence goes on along the minus strand of NC_091182.1, from coordinate 11,824,300 downwards.
TATTCTTGAAGATGTCCTCTCAGTGTACCCAAAATTTGCCAGTGCAGGCTACTAAACATATGGCCCTGTATGACTAAACATTTGTGGGAACCGACCTGTGAGATTTATATTTAATTTAATTTTTATGAATTTATATAGAATTTATATTTACGTTAATTTATATATTTTGATAGCAATTTGTATGATGTTAAGTGAACTGTATTTCTGCAATAATCTCACAAATCGATACACTACACATTAGAGGGGGAGGTTATATTGAATTTATATATATGCAGCCAATCAAACTACAGTATTAAACTACATATATTAGTATACATTGGGGAGGTTCCTTATCTTATTACACAGCAGGCTTAGTCCACCAGATATAACTAGGATGTTGACACCAAATTTCCTCGTGTCAGGCAGCTTCCGTTACCCAGTAACTGATACACAAAGTTTGCCTCCTCTTCTTGACCTGTCAAAGGCACTAGCTGTAAAGCCAGAATCCCAATATATGACGGCTATATCAGAGAAAACACTGTACAATGAATCAGATAAGGACCAAGGCTTAATTACCTTTTATTAAGAGGCTGTTTGCTTTCTAACCGGTTTGCCCTATCTACTGACATTAATGGCCAAAAATGATTAGATGAATGGGTTTCGGCAGAACACTTCCTTTGTGATTGTTGACAGCGTGTTGATGATGGCAGACGTTTGGTTTCCATAACACTTCGTCCAAGAGAAATTAACAGGAGCCGAATTTGCTCCTTGCCTCAGGTCTAACAACAATGGCAGACCACTTCCTCCTGACTACTGACGCTACTGCTCTACATTGTCCAGATATCAGAAAGTGATAGAAGGGTCACATTTACTCTAATTTGATTCTGATAATTAAGTTAATTCAAATGAGATGTTTCATGATGGTAAAGTTCAAAGACTAATGTATTTAAGAATAATTCCCACCATAATAGGTGGTGAATTTATAATAGTATGTGGCAATGATATCCCATTTTCTATTGACGGAAAATTCCACTACAAGCTACATTTTCTATGGGTTAACTTGTGTATACAATGCAACAATATTATCTGCAATTGCATGATATTATTAAATGGTGTCGGATTTTCCGACATAATTCCCGGGGTGCTGCTCACGGGTCGAGGTCCTATTTAGAACAGACGAACACCGATACTCCTCCTTCAGATTATTAGATTAATTTGATGTTAGTGGTTAGTAATCACACATTTGTGCGTCTGTTCCTACAGGACGGATGACCCGTACTCGAGTTGCAGGGGTTAGAATTCTAATGTGATTTCATTTCCCTGTTAACTCTTGAAAGGCTAAAATTCAAGCCTAATTACATATTATTTAACCCAGAAGACTGAATGTGATCAAGTACTACAGTCAAGTATGATTCAGGGATTGCAGTGAGATCAGTGACATTAGATATAACTTGAAGTTTGTTCAGGTAACTGGTCACTGATATATAAACACTGAGGCCCATGGAATTCATCTTGATTAAATAATAAATGTATCAAAATCAGTCATCAGATTTATTGGGTTTACTTTATTTAATTGATTCAGAGGATTGAATAGCCCATCATTAAAGTAAGGAATGGTTCTGAGACTGCAGTGGGTTCAGTGACATTGGTCGCAGTGACTTGTAGCTGTTAACACTTTCGCGCTTTAGATTAGAGATAACTCGTCGCCGTTTTTTCTTACGATTCCGCATAACAGCCTACTTTTCTCGTCCATCGAAAAAATATTTCTATAAATTCCATTTTTTAACCGAAATGGATGGGGATACTCTCAGATTATATACGTTTTGTAGAGAATTTATTTGCGAATTTTTTGGTACCAGAATGAATATTATATCACATAAACTTCTATGAGTAAAAAAAAAAATACACAAAGTATGTTTGGGGGTGTGGCGAGCGTGTAGCAGAGTGGGTTCCCTTTAGCCGTTGATATATCCAACACGTGGGAAATATTTGTATGTGTTATGTATATGTCTGTTTAGGGAATTTTACTGCGATCACTGTCATACAAATTATAAAATGTTTCAACAAGTATAAACATGACAAACATCAAACGAACAAAAACAATGCGTTCGTTTCTGCCGCGAACGCATACTGATCGACGTGGTTCTATATTTGGCGCTTCTCTTACACATGCTTTGTACAAATGTTATACATTTCATCTTATAGAAAATTTTATTGCGAACACATTGGTATAAAAAAAAAATACGTACATAGAAAAGTAGGGTCAGGAAACGTATAAACTTTCCAAGCATGATTTCCCCCCTGTGTTTTCGCCAGTGCGCTCGCGGCTAACTACTCTCCACTTCACACACTCTTGCGGGTGGGCAATTACCTATATTAAACATTCATATGCATATGTCCGAGTAGAGAATTTTATTGCGATTCCAATGATACCAAAATTAGCGATGTAGGACAACTGTAGGCTTCGCAACCATTAAGAGAGTGGAAACATTTTGTTGCTGTTTGGCGCTCTCGGCGAGTGATCTGCATAGTTTTTGATTTGGTGTTGATACTCCTTATGCTTGGGCGGCATTTTATAGGTATGCTCTTATAGACAATTTTATTGCGAACACAGTGACACCAAATTTAAATACGTGCGCCTTCAATTCTTGTCAGGACAGTCAAAAGAGTGTACACTTTTTCGGTCTTACCACGTAGGCGCGCGAAGTGCCAAAAGCATCTGGGGTATTGTTTTTTTTTGAGCGCCGAGAGCGCGAAAGTGTTAAGGCTACTGTTCACTGATTTGCCACTGAGGCCTCATGAATTCATCTTCACCTTTAAATGATGATATTAACATCAACCTCTGTTACTATAGTCAGCTGTAATCTCCTTAGTATAATGCTACTGGAGAAATCTAATCAGCTGACAAATTTAGATTTCTACTGGTATTGTTTATCTGCAGGCATAGGTCTCCTCAGGCTTGATATTGGGCCTGAGAGTAATTTACCTCCTGCAGAATTTAGCATGGTTATGCCCTGATATTTAGTAGGGCTACCGATGAATCGATTGCAATAGTCTGTCCCTACAAGGAGACCGAAGTCAGTGAGGTGATCAGACTTAATATTATCTGCCAATTTTATTCCTCTATTTCTCAGGAATTTGGCTGTTGCTCTCAGACCTTGAACTTGTAGGTCTACTGGTATTTTGTCCACCACAATGGCTTGTACTCGACAAACGTACCTGCCTAAATGTACTGATAGTTGTACCACCTGGTAGACTTGAGGTCCTGCATCTGTTATAAACCCTGAGATATTGAATGACGTCTGGGCTACAGGCCTTAATTAATTGTAGTTCATCTGCCAACTTTTTAGTGACATATGTTCTCTGGGACCCTTGGTCAAACAACCCACGGGTATGGACCTTGGCCCTCTTATTCAGGATGGAAATTTTGGCAGTAGGCAAAGTCGTATTACCTTTTAGACTTTGCCGATTGGACACTCTTTGTTTGTTGCACCTTGCAGTACTGTACAGTGGTGTGAATGCTATCTTCCACCTTGGGTCTTGAATACGTTAATTTCGTATATTTGCACAGTGCTGCATGGTGCCTACCTCTTCTACACCTGTTGCAGGTGTTGAATTGGGTATCACAATAGTCTATGTTGTGTGACTTGAGACACCTTGAACATCTCCCTAATTCCTGGAGTCGCTTAATACGAGTGTCTCTGGTTGGATAATTAGCACAACAGTATGTTGAATGTTTCTTTTTGCAGAACATACATGTCCCCCAGCCTACTGCACGTTTGGAAGTTACCGGTTTGGGTGAACTAGTAACAGTAGGCTTGGAGGATTCTGCTGCATTGCCAGATTTTCTGCAACTTGATGTTAGAGTAATTGGTTGATGTTTATTTGGGGTAGTTGTTTTACCCTTTAATTGACTATTATTTTCTATTTCTGAAGGCTTGCATGAGGCTTTAACTTCCTCATTTGCACGTCGTTTGTTTATGATGGAATGTAAGCCTTCGGTGATGTCCTGTACTGTCAGGAAGGCATTATGTTGATGTGTGTATAATTCATCTAGTATTTCGCTGGGCAATTTTCGTTGAAGGACTACTTTGGTCATCCATTCACTAGTAGTTATATCAACCTTAAGACTGAATGTTCTTAGTAGTGACTCAAACTCCATGCTGAAGGATTGTAATGAGTCAGCAGTCTGATCAGGTTGAGGTAAGTCCAGCAATTGTAGTACAAGATGTATGACAGTTTTCTCATTGCCAGCATTATCCATATTGGCTAATTGGTAAAGCCTTGTGGGGCTTGTACTTGGGTCGCTCATAATACTGAACCAGTACTGATGGTTGCCTAGGGTAAAATTCTGCACTCACTAGGCGATAATCCTACCTCTACTAAAGGTTAGTACTTAAAATTAATACACATTAGATATATATACAATCATACACACTAATGATATGAGTGATAAACCAGTGTCACTGGAAGTACCTTTAGGTTAGCTCTTCTATATCGCCCTAGGATGGTATAGACACTAATTAATCACTCAAAGGTGTAATGATCATAAGTAAATTATTATATATACACAACTCAACTCGAGTTGATAAAATTACACCCAAAATAGGGTCTGCATCATTCATTAATGGTGCTAGGTTGTTCAATATAGTACAACTAGACTATGGTAATAATGGGACTAGGATGAACAATAAATAGTTTAACTAGTCAATGGTAATAGGGGACTAGGTTATCTATAAACACTAGTCAATGTATATCCTACCCTGTTGTGGGTTGGTAATTGGTAAATATTATATTGTGAACACTAGTGCAATATATATTAAATAATTCTCTATTTTGGAGAAATAATATACACAATTATTGATAATAGCCTCTATGAAACGTCTAATATTATCAAGAAGTATTAAATATTATTAGTGACATTGCGAAATAAACTCCACAAAATTCGTGGATAATCTCTCGCGAAATTAACTCCACAAAATTCGTGGATAATCTCTCGCGAAATTTAACACCAAGAAATCCGTGAACAATCTCGCGAAGACACAGCCACTAATTTGGCTGGCTTCAATAATAGCGCTGTCATTTCACGGAATAACACGCCACCAAATATCTGTGGGTGACCCAGAAACCGCTGATGAGGCTGAACTGAACTGAAGGAGGCTCCTGAGCTCGCTCGAGGCAACGCCGCCATCTTTGACTGGCTTTGTATAAATCACACAGCACTAGTATATTTAATGAATCCACTGGTCAACTGGTTCTTCCGGTACTAAGATGACCAAATAATCTGTCATCCGACTCGAAGATGACCAATAATGTGGGTTCAAAGGACCAAATAATCCTGTTCCGAAGGACCAAATAATATGGGAACCGACCTGTGAGATTTATATTTAAGTTAATTTATATGAATTTATATAGAATTTATATTTACGTTAATTTATATATTTTGATAGCAATTTGTATGATGTTAAGTGGACTATATTTCTGCAATAATCTCACAAATCGATACACTACACATTAGAGGGGGAGGTCATATTGAATTTATATATATGTAGCCAATCAAACTACAGTATTAAACTACATATATTAGTATACATTGAGGAGGTTCCTTATCTTATTACACAGCAGGCTTAGTCTACCAGATATAACTAGGATGTAGACACCAAATTTCCTCGTGTGAGGCAGCTTCTGTCACCCTGTAACTGGTACACAAAGTTTGCTTCCTCTTCTTGACCTGTCAAAGGCACTAGCTGTAAAGCCAGAATCCTAATATATGACAGCTATATCAGAGAAAACATTGTACAATGAATCAGATAAGGACCAAGGCTTAATTACCTTTTATTAAGAGGCTGTTCGCATTCTAACCAGTCCGCCCTATCTACTGACATTAATGGCCAAAAATGATAAGATAAATGAGTTTCGGCAGAACACTTCCCTTGAGATTTATGACAGCGTGTTGATGATGGCAGACGTTTGGTTTCCCTAACACTTCATCCAAGAGAAATTAACAGGAGCCGAATTTGCTCCCAGCCTCAGGTCTAACAACAATGGCTGACCACTCCCTCCTGACTACTGATGCTACTGTCCTACATTGTCCAGATATCAGAAAGTGATAGAAGGGTCACATTTACTCTATTTTGATTCTGATAATTAAGTTAATTCAAATGAGGTTTTATGATGGTAAAAGTCCAAAGACTAATGTATTTAAGAATAATTCCCACCATAATAGGTGGTGAATTTATAATAGTATGTGGCAATGATATCAGATTTTCTATTGACGGAAAATTACACTACAAGCTACATTTTCTATGGGTTAACTTGTGTATACAATGTAGCAATATTATCTGCAATTGCATGATATTATTATATGGTGTCGGATTTTCCGACACCATCCTTCTAGATGGGAACTTTTATTACAACTGCTACCTTATTCACTCTTGTATTGATGATATCCTCAAAATGCATCTGGAGTCTGCCAGTGCAGACTGCCTATCACCTGCCAGTGCAGACTGCCTATCACATGCCTCTGTATGGCTAACTATCCTGTGATTGGGATTTTTTAGCATCATGTAGTTAGCTTTTTTTGACACAGTACTCCACTTCATATAGTCTAGGGTAGCTGCACAAATGCAGATGTACCTCTTGTATTAATAAGAAAGATTATACATTAACATAAATATAATTTGTATAACCTAGCAACAACACTTCCAATTGGTATATGTTTTCACAAAACAAGTATGTCAAGTACTAAGCACGATCAAAGCCAAGCAACAATAGGCTTTCTCTCTTTCTCAGATAGGATATAGATACATCATGATACATACGTAATAATGGCATAATATATCAGGCATATAAATTTATAAAAGGTACATAAGAATATATAATGTTATACAGTAGTACATAGAATTTCAGAAGATACATATAATCATATATTTAAGACATTAGGCTAGGCTACTAAGCCTATTCCATAATGTGGCATGATCACATCATACACCTGTTACGAACCCATACCAGCATCCGAGCATGGAGTAGTAACGACTACGCCATCTGTGGGTCAGCTCCCGAAACCCCCGCCAAACGAACGACGACACCGGGTGAGGACAGCGTGTACTGGCCTCGAGGACCAGTTTCCAGTCTGGTTCCGCGCTCAACACCGCCGCTCCTGACCTCTGGTGAGGTGGTGCTCCGACGACAGCGCCATCTATGGACTGGATACGTCAGGTGTTTGTGTCCGAGCCCGTAAGTATTAGTGTCCCGGTTATTGATGACGTGTCTGCTTACAGAGCCGACCTGGGACCACTGTGATGGAAGTGGAGTCAGTCTACCCGAGGCAGCCAGTCTCCATACTGTGAAGTTTGCTGCAGCTGTTGTGACGTCGTCCCCCCGGAAGAACACTGTGGTGTGTTAGCCTGCCAGTGGAGTGGCAGTGAAAGGATTTACCCGGGCCCGACTGTTGGAGACGATCATCCACTGGGGTATTGAGGACAGGAGGGTGATTTGTGATATCACAAAAGACTCCTGTCTAGGGCGTACCCCTTATATCGTTCGTGGAGTGGCCGTACCAGCCTTGGTGGCTCAGTACCTGCCAGCAGACCAGCTGGACGTGTGGTTGACGGCCTCCACGACGGTGCCCCCAGTGGACCTGCGTTTTGGCTGACCTGTGGCCCGTGTAGGCTCGGCATTCTCAGAGGACACGTCGTGAGGCCAGGAAGAAAGCACCAAGGACTCAGCACCAAGTGGTGTGGCACCAGCGTCTTCAGCAGAAGACCTCGATTATGGATTAATCCCCTTGTATAGTGTTAATACCCCCCCCCCCTTGTGTAACTGTTTTATATATTATTTATTGGTGACGGACATTATATAATATTAAGTTCTTAGCTTTCTTTCCCTACTCCCTTTAAGTTACTTGCGTCACGGATCTCATCCCTTGATAGCCACTACTGGCTCGGGAACGGATACATATATCTTCCTCTTACAACATAAGAGTAAGGACCCCGTTGCGTCCCGAGAGGGCCGTAACATAATTGGCATCCCCAGCGGGATCCGTCCCCTTGTTAAGTATGTTTGATAGGGGTGGTGAAGTGGCGTAATCCCTGTATATAATTCCCCCTGTGACGATTGTGATGTTATGGTCCTGTGCGGTGCTCAAGAGTGACTAAGTGCGATATTGTGCAGTGCGGTGCTCGCTGTGATTAGGCGATAAAGTGCAATATTGAGTAGTGCGGTGCTCAGTGATTCAGTACAATATTGTTGAACGAAGAGTTCGCTGTGACTCAGTGCAATATTGGGTAGTGCGGTGCCCGAAGTGATTACGTGCAATATTGGCAAGTGCAGTGTTTGGTGCGATAAAATGCAATATTGACGTAGAACAGTGCTCGGTGCGTTAAGTGCTAACGTGTAAGCGGTGTGTTAAGTGCTAGTTGAGTGTTCCATCTGTGACAATGGCAGACAAAGCTACCATCGATGATCTGGACGATGTTCAGGCTTTTCTGAATAGAGTGGACTGTCTTGCCAGATTAAAGTATCTGAGCAAACCAGAGCTTGTACTAGTGAGCGCCTACCTGGAGATCAAGATCCGTGCCAGTGATTCCCGTGTGGAGATCTTGTCCAAGGTTCACCGGCACCTGAAGGCAGAAGAGAAACAGGAAGGCGAGACTCCTAGTACAAATGAAGGTGAGGAAATAGCTTCCACGGAAAAGGAAGATAAGGGCAGCGACGTTGACAGTGATGCAGGTGAGCTTAATATCAGCTTCCTAACTGTCAAGATGCGTGCCTTGGAAATCAATCGAGAAATTGAATGGAAGAAGTTAGAATTAGAACGAGAGTTAAAAGATAAAGAATTGGCGATGAGGCGTTTAGAATTAGAAGAAAGGAAAGAAGAACGAGAAAGAGAAGAGAAACGAGAGAGAGAAGAGAGAGAAAGAGAAGAAAGGAAAGAAGAACGAGAAAGAGAAGAGAAACGAGAGAGAGAAGAGAGAGAAAGAGAAGAAAGAAAAGAAGAACGAGAAAGAGAAGAAAAGGAAAGACAGAGACAACATGAACTAGAAGTATTACGATTAGGCGCTGGACAGAGACAAACTGGAGTAAGCGGTTTCGATCCGGTAAGAAATATCAAAATGGTCCCCAAATTCAACGAGAGAGAAGTTTCGAAGTTCTTCGCAGCCTTCGAGAAAGTCGCTGCCTCTTTGGAGTGGCCAAGGGAGAATTGGGCCATCATGATACAGTCAGTCTTGACTGGGAAGGCCCAAATCGCCTACTCTACGTTATCCCTTGACTCCGGCGATTACGATATGGTGAAGAAAGTTGTGCTCATGGCGTACCAATTGGTACCTGAGGCGTACAGGCAAAAGTTCAGAAACCTGAAGAAGACCTCAGAGCACACTTTCACCGAATTCGCCACGATCAAGGAGCGACTTTTCCAGGAATGGTGTGCCTCTCGGAAGGTGGAGACCAAGGCAGACCTCGAGCAGCTGATTCTGCTCGAGGACTTCAAGGATTGTTTATCTGGAGACCTCAAGACGTACTTAGAGGAACAGCAGGTAGAGACCTTGAGTGCACCAGCCACCATGGCTGAAGAGTACATCCTGACTCATAGGCCGTCTGCTAAGTACGTCCCAAGGAATTACCAGCGCCGGTTCGACAGACCTCATGATGAAGAAGAAAGACCCGTCCCACAGAGTGCTAAGAAGACGCCCCCAGGTAGCCCTCGACGAACAAGTCCTAGTAGTCCGAAACACCGTAGTCCGAGGAGGAACATGGTGTGCTGGACTTGTGGGCAGAAAGGGCACGTAGCTGCTAGGTGCCGAGGCAGAAGAGGTGGCAGCGCACGAAGGGAGGTGATGTTGATGAGCTGTGGAACATCACCAGCAGGAAGCCAGTCGACGACGACGCAGGAAGAACCCAGATTGTTTTCCCCTCACACTTCAGGCGGGTATGTATCGAGTGATCATACTGGTAGATCTGTAGTAGTGCTCAGAGATAGTGGAGCAGCCCAGTCCCTGATCATGAAGAGCTCGGTACCCGAGGGAGTAAGTGTGGACGGGAGACAAGAGGTTGTCCTGGTTGGGTTTCCAAGGACGCAGTACATCGCCCCCTTAGTGCCAGTACATCTCGACTCGCCTTATTTTAGCGGCACATGTGCGTTGGCAGTAGTCGATACCCTCCCTGTGGCTGGGATTGACGTGGTACTAGCCAACGACTTGGTGACCGATTGGAGCACCAATCATCCCAAGGTTGCGGACGAGTCTACCGGAACAGCACGGTCTGAGGTAACAGGCAATGGTAATGTCCAGGTAAAGACAGACCCGGATTTGAACATGTCTAATTTGTCCTCTCCCCCGCAGATCGACAGGTATCTAGCAGTGTCTCCTGATTCTTCTCTCGACAAGGAACATGAGGTTACGATGGCAGAAGTACCTGAGCTGGAAGAGAGGCCTTGTGTGCAGACACCCACGGATACCAACGAGTCTGGAGCGAAGGCTGAGGTGTGCTTGCGGTATGGCAAGTTACAGCGTGTAGTGGACCAGCCAGAGATTCTCCAGACGTCAGAGGTATGTGAGGTGTGTTCAAAAGGTCTAGTGCCCTCTTCTGTCCAAGCCAGGCTAGTGGATGGTGCCGGCTATGGACATGACAAGCTCAGGAAACTTATCCCTCGACTTACCAAATGTTTCCTATCGGTATTTTGTTTGATTCTCGTATGTGTTCTCGTTTGTGCTCTCAGTGAGGACCGGTGGACGACCCGACGAATGATGGCTCCCATGAACATCGTGAAGAGGTCCCAGGGATCGGAGATTTGTACTGCAGGTGTTGCAGTTGAAGGAGGGACCTGGAAGGTGATAATTGATACAGGAGGTACGACATGTGATAATATGAGTGACTGTTTCCGACAGGTTGACACCCCCCGCGTGATTGCTGAGCCTCAACACAGCGTTATGCGGAACGTTGGTCGACCTGACGGTGACAGAGCGAATGCCACCTGCGACGTACGAACAGCCCCGTTGGGACTAGGTGTGGACCTAGTAGAGTATGCTGTAAGTACTGTTTTACCCGCTGTCGCTATCACTCTGAATTATCAGACCCCTGTATTCCAGGTTCCTGTCTCCCTGAAGGATCATCGGACCGGCACCAGAAATGCCGTCTGTGGTCAGCCATCATCGGTGCCACGACATAAGGAAGTGTCGAGTCACCCCAGATCGTGTCGAAACCAATCCTTACTCGAGAGGTGTGAGATGATGCCCCTGTTTGCCATCGCAGAGGTGGTGTGGAAGATTACGTCAGGCAGGTCATCGCCTGCCATTTTCAAGCTCCCTTTGTGCCAGGGTTTTTCCTCAGTACAGTTCTGTGGACGAGACAGCCTCATCACTCCAGTTCATAGTATAAGTAAGTCCATTTGGAGTTGTGTCGCCGTACTAATTTGGTTTGTTTCTTTTTATAGAACCCCAAACCAAATTCTTTTTGGTGGGGAGGTGTTACGAACCCGGATCCAGCATCCGACCACGGAGTAGTAACGACTACGCCATCTGTGGGTCAGCTCCCGAAACCCCCGCCAAACGAACGACGACACCGGGTGAGGACAGCGTGTACTGGCCTCGAGGACCAGTTTCCAGTCTGGTTCCGCGCTCAACACCGCCGCTCCTGACCTCTGGTGAGGTGGTGCTCCGACGACAGCGCCATCTATGGACTGGATACGTCAGGTGTTTGTGTCCGAGCCCGTAAGTATTAGTGTCCCGGTTATTGATGACGTGTCTGCTTACAGAGCCGACCTGGGACCACTGTGATGGAAGTGGAGTCAGTCTACCCGAGGCAGCCAGTCTCCATACTGTGAAGTTTGCTGCAGCTGTTGTGACGTCGTCCCCCCGGAAGAACACTGTGGTGTGTTAGCCTGCCAGTGGAGTGGCAGTGAAAGGATTTACCCGGGCCCGACTGTTGGAGACGATCATCCACTGGGGTATTGAGGACAGGAGGGTGATTTGTGATATCACAAAAGACTCCTGTCTAGGGCGTACCCCTTATATCGTTCGTGGAGTGGCCGTACCAGCCTTGGTGGCTCAGTACCTGCCAGCAGACCAGCTGGACGTGTGGTTGACGGCCTCCACGACGGTGCCCCCAGTGGACCTGCGTTTTGGCTGACCTGTGGCCCGGGTAGGCTCGGCATTCTCAGAGGACACGTCGTGAGGCCACGAAGAAAGCACCAAGGACTCGGCACCAAGTGGTGTGGCACCAGCGTCTTCAGCAGAAGACCTCGATTATGGATTAATCCCCTTGTATAGTGTTAATACCCCCCCCCCCCCCCTTGTGTAACTGTTTTATATATTATTTATTGGTGACGGACATTATATAATATTAAGTTCTTAGCTTTCTTTCCCTACTCCCTTTAAGTTACTTGCGTCACGGATCTCATCCCTTGATAGCCACTACTGGCTCGGGAACGGATACATATATCTTCCTCTAACAACATCAGAGTAAGGACCCCGTTGCGTCCCGAGAGGGCCGTAACAACACCAGACATACATGGTGTTTGTGGGGTCATAACATTCCTCCATCGCAAGAGATGGGTACACGGTGGAACACAGTGTACACATTCTTACTGACAAGGACCACAAAATAATACCATGCATCATATATTCACAATCAAGTAAAAGTCCAAAGCTGCACATCACTTAATGCAAGCAATATTCATATAACATTATTCAATACAGAATATATAATACAGATATAACACATCATCAAGTTTATAGGCGTTATAAATATATAGCATGATACAAGCAAATACAATCAGGAAGTTTTATTACGTTCTCTCCAACTCAGGTTTTCTCTGGAAAACACCTAGATCTTTCTCTGGAAAACACAAAACAGCAGCCATGACATTCTGTTTACCAGGAATATTATAGATGTGGAGGTTAAATTCCTGCAAGGACAATGACCATCTTAAAAGCTTCTGATTATGCATTCTGTTAATAAATATCAAAGGGTTATGATCAGTATACACATGTACCTTATTCCCTTGCAAATAGATTTCTAACTTTCTTCGTGCCAAACAAGAGCATAAGCCTCTATTTCAACTAGAGAGTAATTACTCTCTATAATATTAAATTTTCTCGTGAAATAATATACTGGATACACTACACCATCAATTCCAACTTGGAGTAGGACTTCACCTGCCGCCAAATCAGAAGCATCTATATACATTGTAAAAGGTTTATCAAACAAAGAACTAACGAGAATTAGATATGAAGACAAAATACTTTTAAAACCCTCAAAGGCTTCTTGACACTGAGTAGTCCACTTAAAATTACTGTGCTGCTGCAACAAATAAGTCAGAGGTGAAGCTACCATAGGAAAGATTTTAAAATACCTACGGTATTAGGCATTCATCCCCAAGAAGCGCTGTACCTGCTTTTTGTTGGTCAAGATAGGTTAATTTTATCGTATTAAGGCTTCACCCTACCTTTCCAACCTCGTGCCTTAGAAAGACAATTGTACCTCTGGCAAAATTACATTTCTGAGGGTTGACAGTAAGATTAGCTTTTTTCAACGTGGCAAACAAGTTTCATACCATGTAAATGGCTATGCCAGGAATCACTGAACAAAACGATGTCGTCTAGATATGCACGACAATTGGGAATATTCTGCAACAGCAAGTTCATTAATCTCTGGAAGGTTGCTGGTGCATTCTTAAGACCAAAAGGCATGACGTTATACTGGTAAAGACCGTCAGGTGTAACAAAAGCTGACACTTCACTAGCTGATCTGTCAAGGGCACTTGATAACCTTTTGATAAATCAAGTTTCGATATAAATTGCCAGTGACCAAGCTGGTCAATTCAATCTACAAGCAATGGTAAGGGAAAGTATCTACGACAGTTACCTTATTCAATCACCTGTAGTCAGTACACATGCGCCACTTCCCATTCGGTTTAGGAACTAGAAATAAAAGCGAACACCAGAAACTTTGACTAGGCTTAATTAAACCATGCTCAAGGAGGGACTCCACTTCCCTCCTTATAATAGCCCTCTTCTCTCGTGATATTTTACATGGGTGCAAAAGAATAAGGGTGGTGTCTGTGAGCTGAATATTATGACTAATGATTTTGGTCTGGGTAGGCATTCTCTGAACAGATTATCATTCTCAGCAGATAAGGTTATAAATTCTCCCTGTTTCTCTTCATCCAAGTGTCTCAACATCTCAACAAGGCTAGAACAACAAAATTTAGGATTAGATACATATTAGATTCATTAACATGTAGGTGATTCACAGATGTGTCTGTCTCCTGTACCGCACATGAAACTGGCCTGAAACCTTGAAAAGCTTTTAACCTGTTTATGTGCACTGCTAAAGTCTTAAACTCTCTTAGACTCAGACAGTCTGGGTATGACTTCAAATGGATCTTCAAAATGATGCTCAAGAGCAGTCTCCATTCTGCTTTTTTTAAAACCAGAACAAGACCACTTTGCCGAAATCATCCAGACGTCACCCTGAACTTCTTGTCATGGTATTGCTTTATCTTGAGTTGTGACTCCTTCAGATGTTCACTTGCCACGTCTTTGTATTTCTTCAACTCGGACTGAATCTCCATCAGCTGACGACTTCCTTCAGTGAGTGAAACGTTTCCCAGCAGTCTATCATGCAGCAACTGGATCGGATTTCTCACTCGGTGACCGAAAACTAATTGAGAAGGAGAACAACCCAATCGAATGCTGTAAACCATTATGAGCTGTAAATAATACGTATGGTAAGTTCTCATCCCTGTTAGGTCCAGAGTCTTTGTCAACAGTCTGAAACATCTGCTTCAGTGTCTGGTGAAATCTTTCCAGAACACCTTTACTCTGTTGGTGGTACGTATTGGAACGCTGATGCTTTATGCTGTACCTTCGACAAAATTGTTGGAACTGATGAACAAAAATTACTATCGTTGTCAGACTGAATCACACGAGGTAGTCAAAACAATGTGAAAAGTTTCAAAAGGAGGCAGATGACTGTCTTAGCCCGGATATTACGAACCGGATACACTTCCGGGAATCTTGTAGTAGCACATATAATGGTTAACATATAGACATGTGTTATGGAAAAGGTGTGTGTCGTACTGTGAGGGCCAATGTTAAAATGCATAGGAGTTCCTAAAATAGTGGCAATAGGGAGGCCCTGGCCCCCAGGGAAAGAATATTCCCGGAAAATAAACAATTGCTTGGCAAGAAAAACTGTCTAGTCTAAGGTAATCCCCTATTCCACTCTCAACAGGATGAAGAGATACTCCTTTCTTAGTGCTTATTTATTAAAACCTCTAATAACCCCCCATATACATTACTACAATAATATACTTTACCACTCTACCTTACGTTAACTACTTTGGTCCACTTATACAGGATACAAGGTTAACACTATAGTTATGATAATTATATAAAAATAATAATGAGAAAATATTAGGCGCCATGAGGATATGAACCTTTTTGGTTCAGTACTTAGGTTTTTGTAGGATACTTTTGTAGGAAAGCAATTTTTTGACCTACACCTAGCATATGTCCTAGACGGCAGGCTCCCTAGATAGGGAGCCGGTCGGCCGAGCTGACAGCATGCTGGACTTATGATCCTGTGGTCCTGGGTTCGATCCCAGGCACTGGCGAGAAACATTGGGCAGAGTTTCTTTCACCCTATGCCCCTGTTACCTAGCAGTAAAATAGGTTCCTGGGTGTTAGTCAGCTGTCACAGGCTGCTTCTGGGGGTGGAGGCCGGGTCGAGGACCGGGCCGCGGGGACACTAAAAAGTCCCGAAATCATCTCAAGATTACCTCAAGATTTACACTTACAAAAACTAGGGTAAAGTCTACTTAGAGAACAGCACTTGTAAGGCTTGAAGCAGCCTGGGTAGCTATGACCCACGTGGTACCCTAGTCACAATGGAGTACACTTAATGATGCCAAAATACTGGCTTAAACTGCCTCTAACAAAGCACAAACTTAGCCAGTATCACAGTAAACACACGGACGCTTGCTTAACTTATAAATTGCCCCCAGAATAGGGTAAGGGAAGAGAGGAGGGGAAGGAACAGAGCGCCCAAGGAAGAGTGTTGACACCACCACAATCGTCTAGAGAAGAGCAATAGAAAACTCAGTCCAAGCTCTCTCAAGTTGCTGCCAGGAAGATACCTAGCTGATCGTACAGCAGACATCATCCCAAGTTTACTCAGACATTCATTACTAGTTACTTTAATAGTTCTAAGAATAGCTGATAACTAGTTCAATATTATATTTAATAAACAGCAAGCTCAGTTGTTGTTGTCAACAACAAGCTGAATAATCTGTGAGTAACAAGGTTTATCTTATGTCTGGCAAGGAAGACGGAATCAAGGTATGAGGTATGAAAAGCCCAGAGTATAAACATTATTGTTAACTAAATATCCTTCTTACCTAACTATTTAGATTCAACTTGACCTCTGGTTTCCAATATGAACCCAGGGTCGTAACACTCCTCCCCCCTTCAGAGAAAAAAAAAAATGTGGCTACAAGAATAGTTGTCATATTTTTTTTTGTCAGGTTAGGCTAAAAAGGGAAACATAGTCCATAAAAGAAATTTAAAAAAAAATAAAAACCAATAGTCTTTGAAAGAAAACGCACACACACAAAAGGAATTCTCTGATAGAAAAAGCACATACAAAAAACAATGTGGAAGTAAATAAATTTGACACGGAATATTTAATATCAGAGGAGAACCTAAAAAAAATAACTAAAACATGACAGTTGGAATATGGCTTCCCGTTATTCTGATGAATGTTACTCAGGTAACCGGAACAGCGCATCGGCTATCATGTTGAGATGGCCCGGGAGGTGGATAATGGAAAGATTAAAGTCCTGTAGGTACAATGCCCACCTGTGTATGAGGCCTTTTTCTACCAATGAATAATTGTATTGTGCCTTGTCAAATTTCACAGAGTAATAGTATACTGGATGGTCCACTTGATCATCCCCAGTTTGCAACAACACTGCACCAGCACCCGAGTCAGACGCGTCAACGTGAATTTTAAATGGTCGGTCGAACCTTGGACTAGCGAGCACTGGGGCGGAAGCTAAGATCAATATCAAATTTTTAAACGCCTCTCCACAGTCTGTTGACCACTTAAATTTAATGGCCTTTTGCAACAAGTCCGTGAGAAGAGTGGCAACACTGGAAAAGTGCTGACAAAAGCAGCGGTAGTATGCACACATACCGATAAACTATTGCACTTGCTTTTTAGACTGGAGCACTGGATACTTCAGAATGGCAGTGATTTTATCTGGCCGAGGTAACCCTTTTCCCTGGACCACTTCATGAACGAGATACGTCACTGTGCCTTGGCCAAAACGAAACTTTTTTGCATTTAAAGTTAGATTTGCATGTTTCAGAACTGTGAACAACTGGCATAACCTAGCAATGTAGTCAGTCTAATTACTATCAAAAAGTACAATGTCATGTGTGATGGTGTTCCCCCCCCCCTTATATTTCTCCCACGCCAGCTGTAAGAGTCATATCTATATTACCCGAACGTTCTCTGCCTTCCAGAGAACAATCTGACATATGTGGGAGCATGAGGTGTTCTCGCGTTGGCGAGAAATTAACTAAAGAAGGGGGTTTTGGCCGGTGGCTTAGGCCCTTTTGGACGCCAAGATGGCGCCGACGCCTACGTTCTCGCACCAAAATGTTATGACATCAGTGGCACCAGATTGTCCAAGAACGGTGACGTGGTACAGGGAGCCAATGAGAAACGCCCCTGGCAAGTGTGACGTCACGAGTGGAGGTAGGTCCGGACGCACGCCCCCGTAGCGCCAGGAGTTAGATACGACACATCGTGAAGGGCGGGCGTGCGATAAGGGGTCCTGTCAGTCTGACAGTTTTCGCCCCTCTCTGGTGAATATATGCATCACCAGTGGTCTACGAGCATCCTGTGAGGTTTTCCTGAACTCCGTGAGCCGGACAGAAGAAGGAATTGACGGGAAACGAGCAACAAGTGCTCCAGTGACAGGTGCTTAGCAAGAGTGGAGCCTGGGCAGTGACGTCAGGGACGACTGCACAGTTTCACCAGTCGGGTGATGACGTAGCGGCTGGGCCAGTTCACTGTGAGGAAGGAGAAGAACAAACTAGTTGGAATACGAACGATTGCAGCCATGAGTAAGGACTGCAGACGTAGTTGTGAGGAGGAGGCAACGGCCAGGAGACCGACTCCAACCCTTCAAGAGGTTCTGGAGGAGCACGGAGCCTGCCGAGGGAAGCAGTACGGAGAAGACTCATTTTTGGGTGTTGGTGGAGATCCTGGGAAGAGCATCAGTGTGTGTGGGGGTGTTCCCTACAGCAAGTCGTGAGCCGGGACCAGGAGCTTCAATTCAACCCTCAACAGAGGACAAGTCCACATCATTAATGGTGGAAGTAGGTAATTAAGTTTTCCCTCCCATTCCCCATTAGTTAGCGATTAGCCAGAGTATCTTCTATGTCGTGAGCAGGGCTCACCAATGTCTATGATTCTAGTAAGACACAGTTGTGAAGGGAGATGCTATAGAGCTCTCACGAGATATATATATGGTGTGTGAATGCCCCTGTGGTTTGATGAAGAGATTACTATGACTAGAACATTTATATTTACGTGTCATTTATATTATGAGTTTGTGCCAGATGATATATATATATATATATATATATATATATATATATATATATATATATATATATATATATATATATATATATATATATATATATATATATATATATATATATATATATATGTCGTACGTAATAGCCAGAACGCACTTCTCAGCCTACTATTCAAGGCCCGATTTGCCTAATAAGCCAAGTTTTCATGAATTAATGTTTTTTCGTCTACCTAACCTACCTAACCTAACCTAACCTAGCTTTTTTTGGCTACCTAACCTAACCTTACCTATAAATATAGGTTAGGTTAGGTTAGGTAGGGTTGGTTAGGTTCGGTCATATATCTACGTTAATTTTAACTCCAATAAAAAAAATTGACCTCATACATAGAGAAAAGGGTTGCTTTATCATTTCATAAGAAAAAAATTATAGTAAATATATTAATTCAGGAAAACTAGGCTTATTAGGCAAATCGGGCCTTGAATAGTAGGCTGAGAAGTGAGTTCTGGCTACTAGGTACGACATATATATATATATATATATATATATATATATATATATATATATATATATATATATATATATATATATATATATATATATATATATTATTAAATATGACCGAAAAAGTAGACTTTCGTACATTACGCTTCACTGTTGGAGGTAAATCAAAAATCAATTCTCCAAAATTCATTTTTATTTCTAGTCTGACGCGACACGGGCGCGTTTCGTAAAACTTATTACATTTTCAAAGACTTTAGTTCACAAATACACAACTGAATAGAACTTACGTATCTCCGATTTTATATCTACATTTGAGTGAGGTGGAAGGGGTGATGTGGCATTAACACAAGACAGAACAAAATGTGGTATTAATAGGGTATTAATTTCATCAACACAAGACAGAACAAGAGTATTAATAGGGTATTAATTTCATCAACACAAGACAGAACACGAAACAATGGATATTGAATAGAAGTGTTTGTAGAAAGCCTATTGGTCCATATTTCTTGATGCTTCTATATTGGAGCGGAGTCTTGAGGTGGGTAGAATATAGTTGTGCAATAATTGGCTGTTGATTGCTGGTGTTGACTTCTTGATGTGTAGTGCCTCGCAAACGTCAAGCCGCCTGCTATCGCTGTATCTATCGATGATTTCTGTGTTGTTTACTAGGATTTCTCTGGCGATGGTTTGGTTGTGGGAAGAGATTATATGTTCCTTAATGGAGCCCTGTTGCTTATGCATCGTTAAACGCCTAGAAAGAGATGTTGTTGTCTTGCCTATATACTGGGTTTTTTGGAGCTTACAGTCCCCAAGTGGGCATTTGAAGGCATAGACGACGTTAGTCTCTTTTAAAGCGTTCTGTTTTGTGTCTGGAGAGTTTCTCATGAGTAGGCTGGCCGTTTTTCTGGTTTTATAGTAAATCGTCAGTTGTATCCTCTGTTTTTTGTCTGTAGGGATAACGTTTCTATTAACAATATCTTTCAGGACCCTTTCCTCCGTTTTATGAGCTGTGGAAAAGAAGTTCCTGTAAAATAGTCTAATAGGGGGTATAGGTGTTGTGTTAGTTGTCTCTTCAGAGGTTGCATGGCTTTTCACTTTCCTTCTTATGATGTCTTCGATGAAACCATTGGAAAAGCCGTTATTGACTAGGACCTGCCTTACCCTACAGAGTTCTTCGTCGACTTGCTTCCATTCTGAGCTGTGGCTGAGAGCACGGTTGACGTATGCGTTAACAACACTCCTCTTGTACCTGTCAGGGCAGTCGCTGTTGGCACTTAGGCACATTCCTATGTTTGTTTCCTTAGTGTTCTACACTAAGACACAGACACAAAACAGAACGCTTTAAAAGAGACTAACGTCGTCTATGCCTTCAAATGCCCACTTGGGGACTGTAAGCTCCAAAAAACCCAGTATATAGGCAAGACAACAACATCTCTTTCTAGGCGTTTAACGATGCATAAGCAACAGGGCTCCATTAAGGAACATATAATCTTTTCCCACAACCAAACCATCGCCAGAGAAATCCTAGTAAACAACACAGAAATCATCGATAGATACAGCGATAGCAGGCGGCTTGACGTTTGCGAGGCACTACACATCAAGAAGTCAACACCAGCAATCAACAGCCAATTATTGCACAACTATATTCTACCCACCTCAAGACTCCGCTCCAATATAGAAGCATCAAGAAATATGGACCAATAGGCTTTCTACAAACACTTCTATTCAAAACCCATTGTTTCTGTTCTGTCTTGTGTTGATACTTTTAATACCCTATTAATATCCCCTCTTGTTCTGTCTTGTGTTAATGCCACATCACCCCTCCCACCTCACTCAAATGTAGATATAAAATCGGAGATACGTAAGTTCTAATCAGTTGTGTATTTGTGAAGTTTTTGAAAATGTAATAAGTTTTACGAAACGCGCCCGTGTCGCGTCAGACTAGAAATAAAAATGAATTTTGGAGAAGTGATTTTTGATTTACCTCCAACAGTGAAGCGTAATGTACGAAAGATTGAGAAAATTCGTGTTAGAATTATTAATCTTACTTTTTCGGTCATATTTAATAATATATGTCTACAGGAAAGACTGCTACCAAAATATACTAATATATATATATATATATATATATATATATATATATATATATATATATATATATATATATATATATATATATATATATATATATATATATATATATATATATATATATATATATATATATATATATATATATATATATATATATATATATATATATAAATGTACAATTTAGTAGTGTAAGACTGTGTGCCTAGAGTTACCTTTTATTATGAATATTGATGAAATGAACTATGTATACTGGAGTTATTAAATAACATATTCATATGTCTAGTGGTTAACTGTGATTATGCCAGTGTTGTTATATACTGTGTACATGAAGAAATAATAGGCGCCTCATGCCAATAGTGTGAGTATAGTGAGACAGTGAGGAGAGTGAGTGGGCGTGACATCTCGCGAGTTGCCAAACGTTCGATAACACTGCATGTGGAGCGTGGGAACGCGTGACAGCTGGGAGTATTGCCATTTCGAGGAGTATTCCAGAATTGTGAAAAGGCGGAGAGAAGATTGCCCATTTATTCCTTTGACATGTTGTTGATGCAGAGTTGTGATTCTTTAATCTTTTAAGTAAACTACAAAACCACCGCCGTGTTTGTGTCAACCCTCCATTACCTTGTTGCTACTGAGAGTGAGTGATTTAAACATATACTTACCTGTTACCAAGTTGATTAGTGTTCTCTTGGGCCACTACTACTACTATATTACCACTATTCCACTGAGGTGTTACTGGACATGGGAAACACCAGTTGGTGACCTATAATGAGTGGTAGAGCCCTCTGTCGGGGTGGGCACATGATTAAGTGAGGTGATCGTGTTCTCACTCGTCTTTAGGCTACAAGGCCGGCCGGAGACAGACTGAGAGACTCTCCTGGTGAACAGTGGCACCGTGAGGATTGAGTGAAGACCCGTGGGGCTGTAGTATGTAACGATTACCACTACTAATTGGTGGTGATTGGCTACAGAGAGAGAGAGAGAGAACACGCACCCTGACACATGTAAGTACGCCCGATAATTTGGCACATTTGCGAGCAGAGAGTTCATTAGCCTCTGGAACGTTGCAGGGGCATTACACAATCCGAATGGTAACACTTGATACTCGAAGACACCATCGGGTGTTACGAACGCAGTTAGTTGCTTGGCACACTCGATGAGTGGGGTCTGATAATATCCTTCTTGAGAGACCGAATTTCGAGACGTTCGTGGCGTTTCCGATCTCGCTGATGCAGTCTTCTAGGAGGGACACCGGATAGGCATCCACAATGGTCACCTTGTTGAGCTGCCGAAAAAGTTAGGTTAGGTTTGGTTAGGTAGGTTAGGTAGTCGAAAAACAATTAATTCATGAAAACTTGGCTTGGCCGATAGTTGGTGCATAATCGCCAGGAGCCATCTGGTTTGGGACCCAAAGGCAGAGCGAGCACTAAGAGCCCTGGCTCGGCCGGATGAGGCCGTGCTGGAGCAGAAAGTTGACTCATGATGGCCTTTTTTTCTGGACTCATCCGATAGGGTTGAAGCGAATGGGGTTGTAGTCTGTCAACTTGACATCAGGGTAGATGGCATCAGTCTGGGTCGGGACCTCCCTGAACAGACTGGAGAATTTGTCAAGTAACGACTGCACCTCTTCATGTTGGGCCACCTGCAAGTGGGACAGTCTCTCCTCCACAGCATTCACAGAACTAGAATTATTGAGAATGAGATTAGTTGGAATCCCAGAACAATCATCCCCTCCCTCACTGGAAAAGGAAACATTGGTTAGAGCGACTAGCCTGGGGCCCTGAAACTTCTTCAGATGGTTCAAGTGTACAAGCATCATCTGGTTACACTCATCAGAGTGCCTTACTTTATATGTGAGGGCCATGGAGCCGTTCGGCCGAGCGGACAGCACGCTGGACTGTGATCCTGCAGTTCCGGGTTTGATCCCGGGTGCCAGCGAGAAACAATGGGCATAGTTTCTTTCACCCTATACCCCTGTTACCTAGCAGTAAATAGGTACCTGGTTTTAGTCAGCTGTCACAGGCTGCTTCCTGCGGGTGGAGGCCTCCCATATTAACAGGGACTCGATGAAAAACGTAAGTGACCCCTCACTTGCTCTAGTTGCCCTTGGGAGGTGGTAATCTTTGGGGTGTATAAATACTCCGAAATTACCATCTCTTTTAAGGGTTTGAGCGTGGTGCAGTGGGTTAAAGGCGTACCTGTTATGCCAGTTGCTGGAAGGCTTCTGTGCTAGCTAGGGTTCGAGTCTCCTGATGGGAAAGTGAACGTCGTACTCGGCATGCTATGCAAGGCCCGATTTGCCTAATAAGCCAAGTTTTCCTTAATTTATATATTTTCTCTAAATTTTTTCTTATGAAATGATAAAGCTACTCATGTCATTAAGTATGAGGTCAATTTTTTTTTATTGGAGTTAAAATTAACGTAGATATATGACCGAACCTAACCAACCCTACCTAACATAACCTAACATATCTTTATAGGTTAGGTTACGTTAGGTAGCTGAAAAAGTTAGGTTAGGTTAGGTTAGGAGGTTAGATAGTCGAAAAACAATTAATTCATGAAAACTTGGCTTATTAGGCAAATCAGGCCTTGCATAGTAGGCTGAGAAGTGCGTTCTGGCTATTAGGTACGACATATATATTCATATATATATATATATATATATATATATATATATATATATATATATATATATATATATATATATATTATTAAATATGACCGAAAAAGTAAGATTAATAACTCTAACACGAATTTAGGGTAAGGCAGGTCCTAGTCAACAACGGCTTCTCCAATGGTTTCGTCGAAGACATCATAAGAAGGAAAGTGAAACGCCATGCAACCTCTGAAGAGACAACTAACACAACACCTATACCCCCTATTAGACTATTTTACAGGAACTTCTTTTCCACAGCTCATAAAACGGAGGAAAGGGTCCTGAAAGATATTGTTAATAGAAACGTTATCCCTACAGACAAAAATCAGAGGATACAACTGACGATTTACTATAAAACCAGAAAAACGGCCAGCCTACTCATGAGAAACTCTCCAGACTCAAAACAGAACGCTTTAAAAGAGACTAACGTCGTCTATGCCTTCAAATGCCCTCTTGGGGACTGTAAGTTCCAAAAAAAACAGTGTATAGGCAAGACAACAACATCTCTTTCTAGGCGTTTAACGATGCATAAGCAACAGGGCTCCATTAAGGAACATATCATCTCTTCCCACAACCAAACCATCGCCAGAGAAATCCTAGTAAACAACACAGAAATCATCGATAGATACAGCGATAGCAGGTGGCTTGACGTTTGCGAGGCACTACACATCAAGAAGTCAACACCAGCAATCAACAGTCAATTAATGCACAGCTATATTCTACCCACCTCAAGACTCCGCTCCAATATAGAAGCATCAAGAAATATGGACCAATAGGCTTTCTACAAACACTTCTATTCAATACCCATTGTTTCGTGTTCTGTCTTGTGTTGATGAAATTAATACCCTATTAATGCCACCTCTTGTTCTGTCTTGTGTTGATGAAATTAATACCCTATTAATGTCACCTCACCCCATCCACCTCACTCAAATGAAGATATAAAATCAGAGATGCGTAAGTTCTATTCAGTTGTGTATTTGTAAATTAAAGTCTTTGAAAATGTAATAAGTTTTACGAAACGCGCTCGTGTCGCGTCAGACTAGAAATAAAAATGAATTTTGGAGAATTGATTTTTGATTTACCTCCAACAGTGAAAAGAAATGTACGAAAGATTGAGAAAATTCGTGTTAGTATTATTAATCTTACTTTTTCGGTCATATTTATTAATATATGTCTACAGGAAAGACTGCTACCAAAATATACTAATATATATATATATATATATATATATATATATATATATATATATATATATGTCGTACCTAGTAGCCAGAACGTCATACTCGGCCTACTATGCAAGGCCCGATTTGCCTAATAAGCCAAGTTTTCCTGAATAAATATATTTTCTCTAATTTTTTTCTTATGAAATGATAAAATTACCCATTTCATTATGTATGAGGTCAATTTTTATTATTGGAGTTAAAATTAACGTAGTTATATGACCTAACCTAACCAACCCTGCCTAACCTAACCTAACCTATCTTTATAGGTTAGGTTAGGTTAGGTAACCGAAAAAGTTAGGTTGGGTTATGTTAGGTAACCGAAAAAGTTAGGTTAGGTTAGGTTAGGTAACCGAAAAAGTTAGGTTAGGTTAGGTTAGGTAGGTTAGGTAGCCGAAAAACAATCAATTCATGAAAACTTGGCTTATTATGGCTACATGGACACTTCGTTCTGAGTAGCTAAATCTGAAACAACAACATGTATAAATTAAGTCTCTGAAAATGTAATACGAATTACGAAACGCGTTCAGGCGTCAGAGAATTACTCACATCAGCAATACAGCTGACTATATTTATTGAGACTGATGCTAAAATACTCAGTTTTCTAAATTAAATAGAATTTAGCTAGGTTATAAACTTAGTTATCATGATAGAATTGCCTAAAATACCCGTCCAACCAGGACTACGCCTTAGTCCAAATTTAATTTGCATAAATGCAGATTTTTCCTCGTTCGACGTTGAGGTGTCCTTATGAGTCTCCAGTGATGAGTTAGTACACGTCACAGCGACCGTAGTCTTTGATCTCACTGTAGACTTGGAATCTCCTCGATTTCAAAGAATTAAAGAATAATACATTAATCATTAAGTAGATGCACCCGTGATGACAGATCAACGGCTTAGTGTCCATACCTGTCACACAGATCCGGGACATCCATCATGTACGTACCAACGTGCTGAGTTTCTAACATGTAAGGAGTTTATAACTTCAGTGGGGAGAATCAGGTACGTCAGTACGGAATCATGAACTACGACCCATGTTTTCTCTCCCAGTGAGTTATGTCGGGAATTTCCGACACCCCAGATACTAATCTAACTAACCATACCAACAGAAGTTCTAGAACATGCTATGGAAGATTGCATCAACCGCCACATGTGCGCAATGACTATTCCTTTGCCCGGCACTTGATAGAAACTCCGTCGTCAATCTGCTTTGATTATCTTAGAGTTTAATTAATGTTCATAGTAATCGACAACAATAAATTTGCATATAAATTAGCTTTTACCTCCTTTCATTTTAAATTTGTACCGAAAATGTGTGCCGTGATTATCACCTGATGAGAAAGGGTGTGCACCGCGTCACGCAGTTGTTGCCGAGCACCTGGCGAGGGAGGCGAACGCATCACCGCACTCTCCATATAGACGCCATATTTGTGCTTATAGCCACAGAATTTTCTCATTCATAGGAGCAGAATTGTGTCGTTGAAGGATTACCACATATCAAGCTGTCGCATTCTCCAAGGACGTCTCCCGGTTGTATTTCCTTGTTACAAACTCTTGACATTGAAATTTCAACCGGGTTAGGAGTCACAATTAATAACAAACCCCAGTAAGCCTCTTTCATTTTCATTAGGTATCATTTCCTGTGTAATAATACTAATATAGTAGGCTGTTGCAGTTGGTACATTGTATTACCCCGGCAGATCTACGTTGGTGACGTAAGAGAGGGATCTACCGGTTCCTACACGTTGGAGTTCAGGGCATGAGTACAGGATGCAGTGAAGATGGAGTCAACATTTACTGCATAACCCACCTGATGACTGCTCTCGTGTTAGTGCTGGGCTAGGAGGAAATCTTCTGTCCAGCTAAGCTGATTTTTATAAATAATAAAGATATTATATAATTAATATAAACAAAGAAGGCACCAAGCCGGGAAGGCTATGTAGCACCATCAAATGTGTGGAATAATCAGAGGGCACTAAATATCACTGAGGATACAAATAAGAGAACAGAAACGCATAAGGCGAACGATATCAAAAGTATCCGATTCACCAAGAATTCTATCGAGGGAAAAGTGACCGTGGGGGACAGTCGGAAAGAAAGACACACGCGTGTCCTGGAAGCCAGGACATCCAACAACGATATGCACAACTTTATTGGGACAATGCAGTTAGGAAAATAAGGACCAGGGCGGCTCTTATTAAGTGTCTGAGTTAAGCGCGCATGGCCAATATGCAGCCTTGCCAGAGCCATTTCTCATTGCCGGCTACGGTGGTAGGAGGAAGGCCACAGGGACACACTACCCTTAAGAGTACGGAGTTTGTTACCAGTAACAGAAAACCAACAACTCTGCCAACAGGTAAGGATGGAGGAATGAATAACTTGGTAAAAGTGGGAATAAGGAATACGTTTACAGGAGATGGGACAAGTACGGATAGCTTCCTTAGCGAATGCGTCCGCACGCTCATTTAAAGAGATACCAATATGGCTGGAAACCCAGCAAATCTCAACTGTCTTAAATATACTGAATATAAAAACAGCCAATATTGAATTTCGATGACCACCGGACTAATCAGTTGTAATGTAGTGTACCAACTCTTTAATCCCCAGTTATCTATAAATATCATCACTGAATTTATTCAACATATATGCATTAATTATTTCTGAGTATTCATAAGAATATTATCTCCATATTATATTTAGACTAACATTATAGAATTCCCCCCCCCCCCCAAAAAAAAATATAGATGAATATGGGGAATCACTCCACTTTAAACTGAAGTTTTACAGCCCACGTCTCTACTTTTATTCTGAATTAAATATCAAATTTATTATTATACGATCCATAGGTCATTTTTTCCTTATAGCTAATAACATTTTTTATGGTTCTTATGAGTCTATTACTGATATTATATGCTGGAGAAAATTTTCCCCACAGGTGCTGATAAATAACTCGACAAGGTGGTTGGTGTTTTACGAGGTAGGTGCTGGTGTTATTAACATCTCAATAAGGAGGTTGGTGATGTGATCAGTAGTTCATCAAGGTGGGTTGCAGTGTAATGAATAGATTAACAAGGTGGGTGGTGTGATGAATAGCTCAACAAGATTGGTGGTGTGATGAATAGCTCAACAAGGTGGGGTGGTGGTGGTGAATAATGGCTCAACAAGGTGGATGGTGATGTCATAATTAGTTCAGCAAGGTGGATGGTGGTGTGTTGAATAACTCAACAAGGAAGATGGGGTGATTAACAGCTAAACAAGATGAGTTGTTGTACGATTAGCTCATAATGAGTGGTAGTGGGATGAAAAGCTCAACAAGGTGGGTGATGTGAATAGTTCAACAAGGTGAGTGATCTGATTAATACCTCAGCATGGTGGGTAGTG
The DNA here is from genome assembly GCF_040958095.1 of Procambarus clarkii. NCBI lineage: Eukaryota > Metazoa > Arthropoda > Malacostraca > Decapoda > Cambaridae > Procambarus > Procambarus clarkii. The sequence continues at coordinate 11,795,855 of NC_091182.1, read as the reverse complement.
GTGTCATCAATACCTTAACAAGATGGGTGGTGAAGTGATGAATAGCTCAACTAGTTAATGAAACAAAGGTATTGAATAACGACAATTGTTTTTTAATTATGCCGAGTGTGACGGTGTTCCCCCCCCCCCTTATAATTCTCCCACGCCTGCAGTAAGAGTCATGTCCACTTTTCCCAAGCGTTCTCTACGTAGCAGGCTACAATTTGATATATGGGAGAGAGTGAAGTGTTCTCGGAGAGCCGAGAAATTTGTGAAATAGTAATATTTTGGCCTGTGGTATAGGCCCTTCAGGAAGCCAAGATGGCGCTGGCCTTCCTGATTCCCCGCCAAAACTGTGTGACGTCAGTGGCACCGGATTGGTCACCGACAGCAATGTGGCACCGGGAGCCAATGAAAACCTCCCGTGGCGAAAGTGACGTCACGAAAGGAAGGGGGTCCGGGCAACGCGCCGCGCTGGCGCCAGCAGTCAGACACGACACGTCAACGAGGTTGGACGTGCGACGATTGGTCCTGTCAGTTTGACAGTTGTTTCCCGCTCCCGTGGATTTACGCGTTACCTGAAGTCTGCCAGTACTCTGAGAGGTCTTCCCTAGTTCATGTGTTGAACCAGAGAGGGAAACGACGGTTATTGAGCAACAAGTGCTCCAGTCAGGTACTGTGCAAGTAGCAGTGAAGCCGTGCAGTGACGTATGTGACGTCTGTGGCAGTTCACCAGTTCATGACAGCGTAGTGGCTGACAGAGCCACTGGGTAGCTGAGGAAGAAAAGGACTATTTGGGATTCCAGACGACTGCAGCTGAGACATAGGCGGCAGCCGTTGTTGGGAGAAGTCGACGGCCAGGAGACCGACTCCAACTCTACCAGAAGTCGAGAAGGAGCACGGACCTGCAGAGGAAGAAGGCACGGAGACGACGCGCTAAACAGTGGGACGACGAGTGGTTCCGGTAGGACACGACAACGTGTGTGTGGGGTGTTCCCGAAACGAGGACCAGGAGCTACATCTCAACTCTCATCAGAGGATAGGTTGAAGTAGGTGTTTCTAGTTTCCCTCTCCATTCCCCTTTAGTTAGCTATGTTATTCGGCTATATTATCTAGCCTGAGGATTTTATATGTCGTGAGCAAGTCTCACCAATGTCACAATAAAGCACCAGTGTGCAGGATAGTACTATCAAGAGTACTTATAATACTTATGTTGATTGTTGGTGTGTACAGGCACCCGGAACAAGTGATAAATTTACTGTGTTTTGTATATCTTTCTACAGATTTTGATGTGAACATATAGTGATAAATTATATATAATATTATGCCAGTATTTGGAAGTTAGGCTATGTGCCCAGAAACTATTTATTTTCCATGTATTGATGCCTGATTTATATACATTATATATGTATATGTTCATGCAGTGATTAATCATTTGTGAGTACAGTGAATTATTGTGTTATTGCCCACGAGAGAAAGTACTGAAAACTCCAGTGTTTAATACTTTATAATATGTCATTGAATGAAGGGCAGTGAATACCATTACAGTGAGTCATTGTAGCATTGATTGTAGAAACGACTGTTTGAGCCCGAGTATAGTGTAACTAAGTAATACGTGCTATTGTGCCAATGTTTGCCCGAAACGCATTGCGTAATAGTGGCTTTAGGCATTGTATGTACTAGCTCTATCTATATATCAATCCATTAATGTAACATCACTTGTATGTATATACCTTACCTGAATAAACATCTGAATCTGAATCTGAATCTGAATATAGAGTGTGCGAGTTTCTAGTAATATTGGAGAACTTAAAGAAACAGCGCGCGTGAATCTAGAAACAAGCAATAAACTTTCGCGCAGGGCCAGGCGATCAGCTGTTCTTGACACTTGACGAGGAGGGGAGGTGTTGCCACTTAGTGAGTGCATACTATTCGTGGGAACTACCGGCCACAGCCAGGATCAGTTGATTTATTTATTATTGTTTGGCCTTGTGACATCTTTCATACATTTTAAGTAAAATACAAAATCACCTTTGTGTTTTTATCATCCCCTCCATTGATCTTGTGGCTATATTATACTGGAAAGCAAAGAGTGATAAAAGTAAGTACCTGTCTGATTCCTGATCTTTTGAGTGTGACCTTGCCAAGGCTACCACTAATTCCACCAGTCCACTGAGGTGTTACTGGCCACCTAAAACACCAGTTGGCGACCTTGTGGTTAACCGTAGAGCCCGATTGTTGGGGAGGGCACATGACAGTCAAGTGAACGAGTCGTGTTCCCACTCCTTCTCAATCAGAGGCCGTTGAGATTGACTGGGAGACTCTCCTGGCGTGCAGTGGCGCCGTGAGGATCGAGTGAAGACCCGCAGGGCTACGGTGAGTGACCTTGAGCATAACTATTGCTCACCCCAGAGTAAGAATAGAGTGAGTAAACCCCAACATTGGCGACCTCGCCAGGATATCGATCGAAGTAAAGGTTGCAGTGGTACTTGGCAGTGGTAGTAGAGGTCAGGTGAAAGTTATGACTCATAGCACAAGATGGAGGATGATAAAGTAGCAAAATTTATTGACTCTAGAGATGAACAGGTGCTGGAAGAGTGCACCAAGGCACAGTTACAGGCAATAGCGGATCAATTTGGAATAAAGCTGAGATCTGCCAGAGTTGGTGAAAGAAGATTACAGATAATGGCTCAGCTCAGGGCACGAGACGAAGCTTTGGGGGAGGAACGGCCCCAAACACCTGCCAGTGTGGGTGAACACCTGAGTATTGGTGGAAGCAGCAGGGGATCCAGCGGCAGCAGGCACAGCATTAAGCTGGAAATAATGAAGCTGCAGCTGGAAGCACAGCAGCGCAGAGAAGAGCGAGAAGCGCAGCTGATGAGAGAAGAAGCACAGCAGCGCAAAGAAGAGCGAGAAGCACAGCAGCGCAAAGAAGAGCGAGAAGCAGAAGATGAAGCGTGAGGAGCGAGAAGCACAGATGAAGCGTGAGGAACGAGAAGCACAGATGAAGCGTGAGGAACGAGAAGCACAGCTGAAGCGTGAGGAACGAGAAGCACAGCTACGCAGGGAAGAACAAGAGCGAGAAGAACAGTTGAAGCGTGAGGAGCGAGAAGCACAGCTACGCAGGGAAGAACACGAGCGAGAAGTTAGGCTGAGACAATTGGAAATAGAAGCCAACCAGGAGGTGGCGCTGAAGCGAGCTGAACTAGGACTAGGTGCACCTGCTCTGCCGCCACAGGAAGACCGACGAGTGAGGGAACGAGACCTGCCGGTCTTTGTGCCTAGTGAAGCCGAAAGTTTCTTCGATCACTTTGAAAGGGTTGCTGCTCTGAAGAGGTGGCCGAGGGCGGAGTGGGCGGAGTTGGTTCAAGGGAGGCTCACAGGGGAAGCTCGTGAAGCCTACACTATGCTCGACTTCCAAGAATGCACCAACTACGATGCAGTAAAACGAGCTGTGCTCCATTCCTTCAAGCTCACGCCGGAGTGTTACAGAAAGAGGTTCAGGGAATGTACCCGTTCACCAGGAAAGTCTCATGCGGAGACAGCGAGGGACATGGAAAGAAAGTTCCTTAAGTGGCTGGACTCTGAAGGAGCGAGGTCGGTCGAAGAGGTGGCTAGTGGTTGTGGAAAAGTTTATGTCCGTGCTCTCTCCTGAGATCAGGGTGAGGGTAAAGGAGGCGGACATAAAGGACCTGAGGGCCGCAGCCGACCGAGCCGACATGTTAGAAGAAGCCTTACGTCCACGCCGAGAGGGACAGCACCGACCACCCGCATACGTCGGAAACGATAGGAGTTATAGAAGGACGGATGGATGGAGGACAAGAGCGAGTTCTCCCAAGTCCCACCTCTCAAGTTGGAACACCCGAGGATCAAAAGGTGCTGTAGAGCCGATCAAGAAGAACCAATTGGAGAGCTCGGGAGCTGTTGCTGCAACCAAGGAGTCTACAAGTGGTGCGAGAAAGACACAGGGTGCGACGGCCTCTGGAGGCAGTGCTAAGGCGAGCGGCGGCGGATGGTCTCCGCCGAGGGTCCGCTGCTACAACTGCGGAATAATCGGACACGTCGCGCGGGAATGCAGACGCCCTAAGCAGCGGGGACACATTGCTTTAGTGATCTTCGAGGACCAGAGGGCCGAGAGAGTGCGGGATGAACCCGTGCTGAGTGGGGAGAAGAAAGTTCACCCATTCGTGTGTCAAGGAACCGTAAGGATAGGGGACGCAGACCCCATCCCCGTGAAGATCTTAAGAGACACTGGGGCTGATTTTACCCTGGTGAGTGAAACCCTGTTCCCCGAGGGTTACGAAAGTACCAGTGTGGGAGTGGCAAGTGTGACCACTGTGGGAGGCCCGGTGAGTGTGCCCCTACACCAGGTAACTTTGGATTCCGATTATGGCTGCCAGACCCTAGTGGTGGGAGTCTGTACATCAATGCCCAAGATGGAGGCGCAGGTCATCTTGGGGAATGACGCGTGTGGAGGATATGTCCTTCCGAATCTTGTGAAAGGCGAAGAGTGCCTAGAACAATACAAGGAGACAGGCGGAGAGTTGAACGCCTGTGGGGGCGAGAAGGGAATCGCACCGGTGGCGTTCCCAGTTTGTGCTGTGATACCAAGACAACGCGAAGAACAAGGAGGTTGTGGATCTGATGGGGCTGAGGAGACGTCCGACAGCCTGGGAATAGATCACCTCTTCGTAGGACCCGGAGAACGAGCGGAGGGCGAAGGCAGCCCGAATGGTGAGTTGCAGGTGACCCTCACCATTTCTCTAGGGGTAGACCGCACTCGTCTTGGACAGTTGCAGCAGGAGGAGTTCCCCGATTTGATTAGTGAGGCCCAAGGAGGACGTGTTGGCCCTGAGAAGGCTACTCATTTTTACCTTCAAGATGGCATGCTGATGAGGCAATGGAGACCTGTGAGGGTGGAGGCCGGAGAAGAGTCTCTAAGTACGAGGCACCAGATAGTGTTGCCGGCCCAGTGCAGAGCGGCCGTGTTGGACCTATCGCACTCCGTGGACTCTGCAGGTCACCTGGGAGTGACTAAGACGCTGCGAAGGATCAGGGATTACTTTTACTGGCCAGGTATGGACGCCGAGGTGAGGCGCTATTGTAAGACGTGCTTACCATGCCAGAGGGCAGGGAAGAGCCAGTCCGCGATACCGAAGGCCCCATTGATCCCTGTTCCAGCGTTTGGGCCTGCTTTCGAGTGTCTGCTAGTTGAAGGGGTGGGTCCTTTGCCAAGGACGAAGAAAGGGAACACCTACCTAATGACGATAATGTGTACGTCCACCAGGTTTCCGGAAGCCGTCCCGATGCGACGTTTGACGTCGAAAGGAATAGCCGGCCAACTACAACGATTTTTCTCTTGGGTGGGGATGCCCAAAGAGATCCAAACGGACTGCGGAAGCATATTTCAGTCGAAGTGGTTCCGACAGACGGTGGCAGGATGGGGAGTGACTCAGATTCGATCGTCGCCCTACCGACCGCAGTCGCAGGGGGCGATCGAAAGATTCCACTCCACATTGAAGACCGTGCTGAGTGTTCTGCGCAGAACAGGGGGCTGAGTGGGATGAGGCTGTATACCCCGCGTTATTTGCCATACGTAACGCGGTGGTAGAATCACTAGGATTCTCACCATTCCAGCTAGTGTATGGACACGAGGTGAGAAGTCCCCTGTCCATGCTGAGGGAACAATGGACACCGGGAGCGACCGTGGGAACGGTGAACGAATATGTCCAGAAGTTTAAAGAACGTCTCACTCTAGCGAAGGAACTGGCTGGGAAACACCTGAAGGAGGCGCAGCGTAAGATGTCGGAGTGGTACGACAAGAGAGCTACGCAGAGGGATTTCCAGGTCGGGTCCCAAGTAATGATTTTGCTGCCAGGTAAAGGTAGGGTGACCGAGTCGCGGTTCGAGGGACCATACCAAGTGCTGCGACGGTTGGGTCCTGTGTCGTACGAAATTGGGAAGCCGGACAGACCCCAATAGAAACAGGTGTGTCACGTGGACCGCCTGAAGCCCTTCTTCACTGTGGAAGGAGGAGCCGCCAGGCAGGAAGGAACGATGACCCGAGAACCCCAGCAGAAGACAGTTCTGTGCGTACAGGTGGACCAAGAACTCCCGGAGGAGGAAGGAAAGTGGTCCAGGGCGGATGGCACCCGTCTCACCAACACTGAGAGTCTGGCAAACATCAAGGACAAGCTGTTACATCTGGAAGGGCAACAGAGAGCGGACCTGACGGACCTACTAAGAAAGAATGCCTCCCTCTTCACCGACGTGCCCCGACGACACAGGAGTGTGACGCACGAGGTGGAGGTGAGGGACGCCAGGCCCGTCAAACAGAGCGCGTACAGGGTGAGCCCAGAGAAGCGAGAGCTGATGAGAAAGGAGGTGGAGTACCTCCTTGAGAACGACCTTGCGGAGCCCAGTAAAAGTGAGTGGAGTTCCCCATGCTTGTTGGTGAGGAAAAGCGATGGAACATACCGCTTTTGTACAGATTACAGGAGGGTGAACTCCATCACAGTGGCAGATTCTCACCCCATGCCAAGAGTGAGTGATTGCATTGACCAGGTGGGCAGTGCACGGTACGTATCCAAGGTCGATCTTCTCAAGGGGTACTACCAGATCTCCTTGACTCCTGAGGCCAGGAAGATATCAGCTTTCGCAACTCCTGACGGGCTGTACCAGTACAAGGTGCTGCCCTTCGGTATGAAAAACAGCGGCAGCTGCTTCCAGCGAATGATGAACGAGCTGTTAAGGGGTGCCGCAGGATGCACGGTTTACATCGATGACATCGTCGTGTACGCCGATGATTGGAAGACGCATCTGGAGAGACTTGGGGAATTATTCAGAAGGTTAGAGGAGGCTAACTTGACTGTAAATTTGGCCAAGAGTGAGTTTGGGAAAGCTCACTTACAGTACCTCGGTTTTGTCATCGGCCAAGGTGAAGTCACTCCAGTTGATAACAAAGTAGCAGCCATAAAGGAATACCCCGTGCCCAAGACGCGCAAGGAGTTGCTCAGGTACCTCAGAATGATAGGGTACTATCGTGGGTTCTGCCGGAATTTCTCCACGGTAGCGCATCCCCTAACCGAGCTACTCTCCAAGAATGTAAGATGGAGATGGGGAGAGGCCTGCCAAGAGTCTTTTGAAAAGACCAAGAAATTGTTGACGGAGGCCCCAGTATTAATATCTCCAGATTTTTCAGCCGGTTTTATCCTGTACGTGGACGCCAGCGACGTTGGAATAGGGGCCATGTTGGCTCAAGAAAGGAGTGAAGTACATAGGCCAGTAGCGTTCTACTCGAAGAAGTTTTTAAAATACCAGCGGGCCTACAGCACCGTTGAGAAGGAGGCATTGGCGCTAGTTATGGCCCTGAAGCACTTTGATGTGTACGTGGGAGGAGGGGCGAGACCTGTTCTGGTATTCACAGATCACAACCCTCTCACATTTTTATACAAGATGAAGAACTCCAACCAACGTCTGACGAGGTGGGCGTTGTTACTGCAAGAATACCGGCTGGAAATCAAGAACATCAAGGGGAAGGACAACGTAGTAGCGGATGCCCTATCCCGCATACACTAATCAGACATGACTCTTATTTTAAGGGGAGGGGTATGTGACGGTGTTCCCCCCCCTTATAATTCTCCCACGCCTGCAGTAAGAGTCATGTCCACTTTTCCCAAGCGTTCTCTACGTAGCAGGCTACAATTTGATATATGGGAGAGAGTGAAGTGTTCTCGGAGAGCCGAGAAATTTGTGAAATAGTAATATTTTGGCCTGTGGTATAGGCCCTTTAGGAAGCCAAGATGGCGCTGGCCTTCCTGATTCCCCGCCAAAACTGTGTGACGTCAGTGGCACCGGATTGGTCACCGACAGCAATGTGGCACCGGGAGCCAATGAAAACCTCCCGTGGCGAAAGTGACGTCACGAAAGGAAGGGGGTCCGGGCAACGCGCCGCGCTGGCGCCAGCAGTCAGACACGACACGTCAACGAGGTTGGACGTGCGACGATTGGTCCTGTCAGTTTGACAGTTGTTTCCCGCTCCCGTGGATTTACGCGTTACCTGAAGTCTGCCAGTACTCTGAGAGGTCTTCCCTAGTTCATGTGTTGAACCAGAGAGGGAAACGACGGTTATTGAGCAACAAGTGCTCCAGTCAGGTACTGTGCAAGTAGCAGTGAAGCCGTGCAGTGACGTATGTGACGTCTGTGGCAGTTCACCAGTTCATGACGGCGTAGTGGCTGACAGAGCCACTGGGTAGCTGAGGAAGAAAAGGACTATTTGGGATTCCGGACGACTGCAGCTGAGATGTAGGCGGCAGCCGTTGTTGGGAGAAGTCGACGGCCAGGAGACCGACTCCAACTCTACCAGAAGTCGAGAAGGAGCACGGACCTGCAGAGGAAGAAGGCACGGAGACGACGCGCTAAACGGTGGGACGACGAGTGGTTCCGGTAGGACACGACAACGTGTGTGTGGGGACGTTCCCGACACGAGGACCAGGAGCTACATCTCAACTCTCATCGGAGGATAGGTTGAAGTAGGTGTTTCTAGTTTCCCTCCCCATTCCCCTTTAGTTAGCTATGTTATTCGGCTATATTATCTAGCCTGAGGATTTTATATGTCGTGAGCAAGTCTCACCAATGTCACAATAAAGCACCAGTGTGCAGGATAGTACTATCAAGAGTACTTATAATACTTATGTTGATTGTTGGTGTGTACAGGCACCCGGAACAAGTGATAAATTTACTGTGTTTTGTATATCTTTCTACAGATTTTGATGTGAACATATAGTGATAAATTATATATAATATTATGCCAGTATTTGGAAGTTAGGCTATGTGCCCAGAAACTATTTATTTTCCATGTATTGATGCCTGATTTATATACATTATATATGTCTATGTTCATGCAGTGATTAATCATTTGTGAGTACAGTGAATTATTGTGTTATCGCCCACGAGAGAAAGTACTGAAAACTCCAGTGTTTAATACTTTATAATATGTCATTGAATGAAGGGCAGTGAAAACCATTACAGTGAGTCATTGTAGCATTGATTGTAGAAACGACTGTTTGAGCCCGAGTATAGTGTAACTAAGTAATACGTGCTATTGTACCAATATAGAGTGTGCGAGTTTCTAGTAATATTGGAGAACTTAAAGAAACAGCGCGCGTGAATCTAGAAACAAGCAATAAACTTTCACGCGGGGCCAGGCGATCAGCTATTCTTGACACTTGACGAGGAGGGGAGGTGTTGCCACTTAGTGAGTGCATACTATTCGTGGGAACTACCGGCCACAGCCAGGATCAGTTGATTTATTTATTATTGTTTGGCCTTGTGACATCTTTCATACATTTTAAGTAAAATACAAAATCACCTTTCTGTTTTTATCATCCCCTCCATTGATCTTGTGGCTATATTATACTGGAAAGCAAAGAGTGATAAAAGTAAGTACCTGTCTGATTCCTGATCTTTTGAGTGTGACCTTGCCAAGGCTACCACTAATTCCACCAGTCCACTGAGGTGTTACTGGCCACCTAAAACACCAGTTGGCGACCTTGTGGTTAACCGTAGAGCCCGATTGTTGGGGAGGGCACATGACAGTCAAGTGAACGAGTCGTGTTCCCACTCCTTCTCAATCAGAGGCCGTTGAGATTGACTGGGAGACTCTCCTGGCGTGCAGTGGCGCCGTGAGGATCGAGTGAAGACCCGCAGGGCTACGGTGAGTGACCTTGAGCATAACTATTGCTCACCCCAGAGTAAGAATAGAGTGAGTAAACCCCAACACGAGGACAAACTATCACATTAGTGACAAATACACTTCAAGTAAATAAATTTCCCTTGCAATAGACATAATTAAATGATACTAAAAAGTTTTTTTTAACAAACATGACATTAAATATTTCAGCAGAACCTTGGAAGATATATTTTGAATAATAATGTGTTAAATATTATAATATGGTGGGGGACACTTGTGATCTTATTGCACAAGTGGGTGAAAATACCAGCAACCATATTCTCTATATATCAAATTTTTTTATCTCTGAAAACAATACGACATATTCCAACAGAGTTTTTCATGTAAATAATTAAAACCGAACTAATTAACATAATATATTGCATATTTATCCTTTAAAAAATAATCGTTTACAGAGAGTTTTACAAAATATATTACTTTTGCTTGAGGAATTCAAAAGTTTCAATGAATATTACAAATACACATTCTCCAGAAAAGGTTGACCATAAGACTACTACATGAACATATATTTTTGAATGAGATATGTGAAATGCCGCGTTTGTTGACAAATAATATATTAAACTTTTAAATATTTGCAGTCACTGATAATTCAGACCTCGTTATTTCTTTAGTTTAATCCTTTCCTGATACCTATATTTAGGATTATTGCACTTAAGTGGTTTTGTTATTATTTCCATTGAGAAAAATAAATCCTCATTCTTTGAAAGTTGATAAAAATTGACTTTATTCTGACAAATAAACTAAGGTGAGAAACTTTAATCATTCATATGCCTGCTTCTAGCTAGCAGATGTTTGTCCTATTTCTTCTGAAACTTTCTTTCTTTGTAAGTTCTTCCTTCCTTCTCGTCAAACTCTTCAACCTAATCAATCTTGTGCAATATTCTATCCAATGTTAATAAGCGAACAGAACACCTGAAAAATACACAAATCAGGCTACATTTCATAACACTCACACACACATATATATATATATATATATATATATATATATATATATATATATATATATATATATATATATATATATATATATATATATATATATATATATATATATATATATATATATATATATGTCGTACCTAGTAGCCAGAACGCACTTCTCAGCCTACTATACAAGGCCCATTTTGCCTAATAAGCCAAGTTTTCATGAATTAATGTTTTTTCGACTACCTAACCTAACCTAACCTAACTTTTTCGGCTTCCTAACCTAACCTAACCTATAAAGATAGGTTAGGTTAGATTAGGTTGGGTCGGTTAGGTTCGGTCATATATCTACGTTAATTTTAACTCCAATAAAAAAAAATTGACCTCATACATAATGAAATGGGTAGCTTTATCATTTCATAAGAAAAAAAATAGAGAAAATATATTAATTCAGGAAAACTTGGCTTATTAGGCAAATTGGGCCTTGCATAGTAGGCTGAGAAGTGCGTTCTGGCTAATAGGTACGACATATATATATATATATATATATATATATATATATATATATATATATATATATATATATATATATATATATATATATATATATATATATATATATATATATATGTCGTACCTAGTAGCCAGAACTCACTTCTCAGCCTACTATTCAAGGCCCGATTTGCCTAATAAGCCAAGTTTTCCTGAATTAATATATTTACTATAATTTTTTTCTTATGAAATGATAAAGCTACCCTTTTCACTAAGTATGAGGTCAATTATTTTTTATTGGAGTTAAAATTAACGTAGATATATGACCGAACCTAACCAACCCTACCTAACCTAACCTAACCTATATATATAGGTAAGGTTAGGTTAGGTAGCCAAAAAAAGCTAGGTTAGGTTAGGTTAGGTAGGTTAGGTAGACGAAAAAACATTAATTCATGAAAACTTGGCTTATTAGGCAAATCGGGCCTTGCATAGTAGGCTGAGAAGTGAGTTCTGGCTACTAGGTACGACATATATATATATATATATATATATATATATATATATATATATATATATATATATATATATATATATATATATACATATATATATACGATAATTAAAGGATGGAAAAGTAAGTAATTATCAAAAGAAGGCCCCAAGCCGAGAAAGCTATATAGTCCCATCAAATGTGCAGAATAATCATAGGGTGCTAAATATCACTAAGGATGTCTAAATGAGAACAGAAACGAACAGAAAATAAGGCGAACGATATCAAAAGTATTCGATTCCCAAAGATATCTATTGAGGGGACAAGTGACCGCAAAGGACGGTTGGGAAGCAAGACACACGCTCGTCCTGGAAGTCAGAATATTCAACAATGACATGCACGACTGTAAGAGGGACAATAAGGAGCAGAACGGCGCTCCAGTAGGTGCACTCCAGTAACTCACAAGGGACGGTTGGGAAGCAAGACACACGCTCGTCCTGGAAGTCAGGACATTCAACAATGATATGCACAACCATAATAGGGACAATGCAGTTTGGACAATAAGGAGCAGAACGGCGCTCCAGTAACTCACAAGGGACGGTTGGGAAGCAAGACACATGCACGTCCTGGAAATCAGGACATTCAACAATGATATGCACGACCATAAGAGGGACAATGCAGTTTGGACAATAAGGAGCAGAACAGCATTCCAGTAGGTGTGCTCCAGTAACTCATGCACCAAGTGAGTGTTATGGTGATTGGAGGAAGGCTACAGGAAGCTGCCCATCCTCCGAATAGACAGTATGTTTTAATACTAAATGTAATAAGTACAAACCTGACTATCAGCATAGTACATAAATACACTTAATCGCCAACATCACACCAAAATATTGTGAATATTAGAGTTTACCTGAAAAGCTGTATAGAAAAACCACGACCTATCCTAACCTTGGGAGTGTAATAGGACAAGCATGTAAATAGCAATTATTGCTTAATTACAATTAGTACTTCACCTATAGCTATATTGATATTACAGTTTTATAAAATTAATAAAATAAAACTAAAGTCTCTCAATAAATTATACAGTAACTCAGGATATTTTCAAATTATGTATAAAATCTCTATTGTTTAATAAAACTGAAAAAGAAATTCTGAATACATAAAACTTGTGTATATAGTCATGAACACAAAAACTTCAACTAACAAAAATGGGTATATTAACCCGGAATTAGGATAATATATGGGGAGGTAAATATTACAGCACAAGTAAGTGTAATTATGTACTATGCAGACAGTCAGGGATGTTCTTATTACATTTAGTATTCAAACAAACTGTGTATCCGGAGGAAGAGTTGACGGGAAGACACTAAGAGCACGCAGTTTGTTACTAGTAACCGAAGACCAAGAACCCTGCCAACGAGCAAGGATGGAGGAATGAATAACTCGGTAAAAGTTGGAATAAGAAATACCCTTACCTGAAATGAGACAAGTGTGGATAGCTTCCTTATTAGCAGCGTCTGCGCACTCATTTAGGGACACACCAATATGGCTGGGAACACATCTAAACTCCACTGTCTGAAATCTACTCAAGATAAAAAACAACCATTGTTGAATCTCGACTACCTCCGGATGGACTGGATAAAGGACTCCAGAGCTATGCGAGCACTGCGAGAGTCTACAACAACAAAGGAGGATTGACAGCGAGAAAACAGTTGACGAAGAGCATAGAGAATAGCATATAGTTCTGCAGTGAAAATGCTAGTCGCTGGAGGCAGGCGACTCATATAGGTGTGGTCAGGAAAACAGCAGAGTAGCCTACACTGTCTGCAGACTTAGACCCATTGGTGAAGACGGAAATGGAGACGGAGTGCGAAGAAAAGTTTTCAAGGAAAAGGCGGTTCAGAACAGTAGGAGGGGTAAAAGCTTTAGTCACGTGGGTCAAGGTTTTACAAAATTTAGGAAGAAGGGCCCTCCATGGGGTCAAAGACGTAATGACCCGAGGGGAAATATTGGTAACACGAACCGAAAGAACATTTTGTAAGCGAGACAATCATACAGAATGAGGTAGGTGGTGAAGGGGAACAGGAACCACAGGAGGAGTAAAGGCCAAGGCATGACATAAGCGAATGTGAGGGTGTTGTAAAGACTGTGCAAGGTAGCAAAGGCAGTAGTGATCATGACGGTTGTTTAGACATAGGATGTCAGTTTCAACATACAGGTTTAGGGAAGGAGTCGAACGAAAGGCACCAGAGCTGAGGCGTTACCCAGTATGGTGCAGAGCATCCATATGAGGAAGAGTAAAAGGAGAAGCAGACGAGTAAGCAGGGCAACCATAATCGTGTTTAGACAAAATGAGAAAGGAATGTAAAGAGAGGAGTGTGCACCTATCAGCTCTCCAAGAAGTATGGGACAAGACCTTAAGTAGATTAAGGGCCTTAGAGCATTCAACTTGGAGGTACGAGATATGGGGCGACCAAGACAAGTGTCAAAGATTAACCCCACAAGCTTAGCAGAATTTTTATACAAAAAGGGATGGCCATAAAGCGACAGAGGGTGAATAAAGAACGACCTGCTTCCGAGTAACAGCCATAGCACAAGTTTTAGTTGTAGAGAAATTGAAGCCATGATTGGTGGCTGTTACGAATCTTACTAGGATTCTAACATTACTCTTGATGCTTATATTATTTTATTGTCTTGTTCTATAATTGGTATAGTATCCAGTTGGATGATATTCGATTATTGTATGTTATATATTGGAGCATGCTGTGGTGTGCCTGAGTTGCATTATATTGTATGAGGCTTTTTGTGCAAGTATTTTCATGTTAGTTTCTCCGTGTGGGGGTTGACCATATTTGGATGTGGCCAGTGTGGGAACTTGATGTCAAGCGAGTGAGTATAGTTCAACCTTGACTAATTCTTATTATTGTTTGCCAGTAAATTATATTGAGTAATGTAACAGTATGTAATACTCTTAAGATTAATAATGATTTGAATATTAGTACTACATTTTATTTTAAGAATTTCCACAATAGAATTTGTAGAAATTTTTGGTTAGTAGAATTACTTAGTAGAATTACCACAATAGTTTATATGGATGTTTAATTGATATTATGGTAAGACCCCTGCCCTGGGATCCGACGCTGGGCAGAGGCGGGGCAGTTTTGGTCGAGAGGAGACATGTTCTAAGTTAAGTCAGTAGTTACTGTTATTTTAGCTAATACTTGGTTAATTCTCTGGTTAGATGATTGTGCATTTATTTAATTAAGAATTCATGTGCTGTTGTGAGTGCTCATTGCTCAATAAGGATTTTATTTATATTATTGCATGCTAAAGAATATTTCTGGTCATGAAATATCTCATAATGCATCTCAATAATGAGATAAATGCATCTCATAATAAATCTCATAATCTGTATTATTTAATTGTTATGTTTGTCAACCTTAGCGTAGATACATTGTTTTCCCAAGTTATGCAGTGTTTTATTCCCTTTACCCCTAGACACATGTTGGCAAGGCCGATAATATAATTAACCACTGCGGGGAAAGAACCGTACTAAGTCTTAAGGTTTGAAACAAATGAGGGCCACTGTCCGGGAGATGAAAGATTAATTCCCTGTAATGTTTGTGCAATTGACAGTGCTAATTATTAATAGCAATTGCCTTCCTAGGTACTCTGTGATTATCTAGTGACACCTAATCAAGCCTGTGAAATTATCTGTTCAATCTGAGCTGCTGTGAAAACTTCTCAACGCTTCACGATTTGAGGTAAGTGTTCAGCTTGTGCCAGGGGCCAAGCATAATTTTCAGTGTTGTTTCAAGAGTTAAGTTGTGATAATTGAGCCAACGATGGAGGATCAGGTTGCTGCGCTGGTGGAACAGCCAAATTTTAGTAAAATTAAAGACTTAAAGAAGTCTGGTTTGTTATTGCTGGCTGATAAATTGAACCTAGCAATTTCCAGTAAAATGTTGAAGGCTCAAGTGTTAAGAGTTATTGTCACACACTTGGTGGAGGAGGAGAGACTTGAAGAGGAGTCTTTAGGAGAGTTAGAAGAAGAGTCAAGTGACACGGTGGCAATCTTAAAGTTGCAGATGGAGACTAAATTAGAAATGGCTAGGCTGGCAGCAGACAAGCAGAGGTTGGAGTTGCAGAACAAGCAAAAACACCTTGAGTTGGAGGCTCAGTTACGACTAGCAGAGCAACAAACTAAACAAACCGAGCAGCAGACTAATCAATTAGAAATTCAGCAAAGTATGGCTGAAAATATTAACAGGTTGGAACAGCAGAGAATTGCAGCAGGGCTAGGTAACACTAGTAATAATCCAGAGAGTACAAGTAGTTCTTCCAAGTACAGTAAACATGTAGAATTACCTAAGTTTAATGAAGAAGTTCCAGAAATATTTTTCTTGCATTTTAAGAAATTAGCAGTCAGCATGAACTGGCCTGTAGATCAATGGGTTAGCATTTTACAAGGACAATTTAAGGGTAAAGCTCAAGAGGGATTTGCATCTTTGCCTGCTGAGAATTCTTTCGATTTTAAATTTGTTCAACAAAGTATTTTAAATGCCTACCAGCAGATCCCAAAGGCACATAGAATAAAATTCAGAAGTTTAAAAAGAGCACATGACCAGACTATTTCTGACTTTGTAAGGGTAAAATTAAATCACTTTGACAGATGGATTAAAGCACTTAATATTACAGAGTTTGAGACTTTGAAAGACCTCATAGTAACTGAGGAAGTATTGGGATGTCTACGAGAGAAATTAGCTTTGTTTATGGCTGAAAATAAACAAACCACTGATCTTATAAAACTAGCCAAGCTAGCTGATGAGCATGAACTACTTACTAAAGTGCCTTTTAGAGCACCAATTAATCAGTTTAATGCTAAAACTAATCATTATGCTCATAAAAATCATGTTTTCCAGACTCGACCAACTACTTCACCTTCTCCCCTTAACCCTTCTCCTGTAAAGCCTAAATATGAGACACAACAGACAGGGTTGTCAACCTCAAGTAATGTAGTGATTAAGCCTGCAATGGGTTCGGCTGTTCCGACCACTGGTAGATATTGCACGCATTGCAGGAGAAGAGATCATGTGGTAAATTCCTGTTATGCTTTGCACCCTGAGTTGAGACCAACTGGTCTGATTATGAGTAGGGGTTTGCAAGCCTTTAATGCCAATGTTGCTCCAATCATGCCCAAGTGGATGACTAATTTTGATCCATACCTACATAGGGAAACCCTATTATATACTAGTGGAACCTGAAAACCAGTTCAGTTGTTAAGGGACACAGTGCTTTCAAGTCTTTAATTTCTCGCCGTGTTCTTACTGATGTTAGCACAGAAGACATTGGAGAGGTAGTGTTATTGCAGGGAATGGGAGGTCATATCCAGCGTGTACCATTAATTAAGGTTAACCTGAATTCTTCTATTACACCAGGTTGGTGCACTGTAGCAGTCAGTGAGCAGTTGCCCATTCCTGGGATTGATAACATTATAGGTAATGATTTTGACAAGTGTCAAGTTAGTGGGACCGATTGTCCTACTATGTATACTAAACCTAGTGCAGTACTGACTCAAGCAGATGCGGATGATGGTGTCATTTATCCAGCCTGTGTTGTGACCAGATCCATGGGTAAGCAGAATGTGGTAAGTCCTGCTACTACCAAGGTGGATGTTCTCGAGGCCAGGACCCCTTCAGACAGGGAGGTGGAGGTGGACCTTGAAGATACATTATTAGCTCACCTGGATGTCGAGAGTGAGGCCGGTGCCAAAGCCCTCATTTATTCTGACCCAGATGGTCTGGAAGAGGTGGCCCAGGTACCAGTTCCTTGCCCGCTCGCTCCAGCTGTAGAGTTCTAGACCTTGCGTAAGTTACAGTTTACTGATCCCAGTCTAGCTGAGTGATATGCAGAAGCAGCCGACTCCATTGATACTTTGGAGGAGAGTACGGGTTGTTATTTCGAGGATCGATGTCTGTTGAGAATTTGGAGACCATCAGGAACTCCCTCATCAGATGATTGTGAGTCTAAAACCCAGCTCGTTGTGCTAACAGAGTATAGGGAGCAGGTATTGCAAGCTGCCCATCATGATCTGATGGGAGGCCATCAAGGCATTACCAGTATGTATCATAAGATCTGTAAACTTTTTTATTGGCTAAAACTTAAAAAAGATGTGGTCACATATTGCCACAATTGAGTTGTGTCAAACTGTTGGTAAGCCTAATCAGACTGTGTCATGAGCACCATTATATCCTATTGTAGTGCCAGAGGAGCCTTTTACTCATGTGGTGCTGGATTGTGTCAGACCTTTACCCCGTACCAAATCCGGAAATCTGTATATGTTTACAGTTGTATGTATGACCACCAGGTTCCCTGAAGCATATGCATTACGTAACATTAGAGTTTCTACTATTATAAGGCAGTTGGAACGATTTTTCTCACTATTTGATATGCCTCGTATAATTCAAACTGATAATGGGAGTAATTTTTGTTCCACCACCTTTAAACATTTTTGTAATTCATTTAGTATAAAGCACAATTTTTCCAGTCCTTACCATCCTCAGAGTCAAAGGGGAATCGAGCGGTTCCACCAAACTCTCAAGAAAATGTTGAAGGCAATTGGGGAAGATTCACCCAGACATTGGGATGATAATTTACCATTTGTTTTGTTTGCGGCTAGAGATGGATTGCACAGTGCCCTAGGCACTGTGCACTTCATTCGAGCTTGTATTCGGACATCAGGTGAGAGGACTTTTAAAATTGTTATATGAAAAAATGTTAGGAGATGTTACAGCCAGGCAGAGTGAGCGTTACCTGACGGATGTCAAGAGCAAGCTGTCCAGAACGCGGGAGTTGGCCTTACGACATCTAAGTGAACAACAACAGGTAATGAAGCAGAAACATGACCAGAGGTTCAAGGCCAAACTCAGAGTTTTTGAACCAGGAGATTTGGTATTGGTCTTGAAGCCTCGTATGGGTACGTCTATTTCTCATAAATTTGCTGGACCGTACCAAGTAGTAAAACGTCTTGGGGAAGTTACTTACAAAGTTTGCCATCCCAAGCAGAAACGTCAGACCATGAGTGTACATGTAAACCGGTTGAAGGCTTATTGTGGGCCTAGTATTGTGGCTTGTTGCGTTGCTGAGGAGGTAAATCCTGAAGAGTCGAGTGTTGCAGAGGAAGATGGTAATTCTTGTTTGTCTAATTCCAGCAGTTCCGGGGAAGAATTGTTGTGTCATTTGCAGGATGAGGAGAGAGCAGAGTTCCAGGACCTTTTGGAGATGTCTTGTAGCTTGTTTGGGGAGGTCCCCACTCAGACTTCTCTCATTACTCACGACATTAACCTGACAAATGTAACTACAATTCGGCTACACCCTTATCGAGTGACACCCGAGAAACGTCGTATCATCCAGGAGGAGGTTGATTATCTTCTTCGACATGGGTTCATTAGACCCAGTCAGAGTTCCTGGAGTTCACCATGTCTATTAGTACCAAAACCAGAAGATAAGTGGAGACTAGTAGTGGATTATAGAAAACTCAACCAGGTAACTGTAGTTGATGTATATCCTTTACCTTTGTTGGAGGACTGTGTCGATACTATAGGTCATGCTAAATTTGTATCTAAATTGGACTTATCTAAGGGATATCACCAGATACCTCTTACAGATTTTGCCAGGGAAGTGACAGCATTTATCACTCCTGATGGAGCTTACGAGTTTAATGTAATGCCTTTTGGATTAAGGAATGCTCCAGCCACTTTTCAGAAATTAATGAATTCTTTGTTCAAGGATGTGCCAGATTATAGGGCATATTTGGATGACATTGTGATTTTCAGTAAGAATTGGGTAGATCATATGTCTAGTTTAAAGAAATTGTTTAATGTGTTACAACATGCTAATTTGACTGTCAATATCAAGAAATGTAGTTGGGCTAAAGGAACTATAGTGTATTTAGGACATGAGGTCGGACAAGGAAGGCTAGTCCCATTGCAAGACAAGATCCAGGCAATTGTGGATTACCCAGTCCTAACAAATAAGAAGTCTGTACAGAGATTTATTGGAATGTGTGCGTATTATAGGAGATATTGTAAAAACTTTTCCATTGTTGCTGCACTCATAACAAATCTTTTAAGGAAACAGGTAAAATTTAAGTGGACGCAGGAGTGTCAGAACTCTTTTCAGAAGTTGAAAGGAATTCTCTCTCTACTTCACCTGTGCTTGCTAGTCCACAGTATGATAAACCTTTTATTCTGCACATAGACGCTTCAGATCTAGGAGCAGGTGCTGTTTTGTTCCACGTAGGACCATGTGAGTTAGAACATCCTGTTTATTATTTCTCTCGTATGTTTGATAGGACACAAATTAATTACTCTGTAGTTGAGAAAGAAGCACTTTGTTTAATATTGGCAGTGAAGAAATTTGAGACATTTGTCAGGAAATCAAGTGGTAGTATATACAGATCATAATACATTGACATTTATCAACTCTATGAAGTGTAAAAACCAAAGAATACTTAGATGGTCATTGATTCTGCAAGAATTCAATATTGTAATTCGTCATATTCCTGGGAGGCAAAATGTTATTGCTGATGCCTTATCCAGAGGATTTCCTGTTGCAGTGCCATAATAAGTAGTGTTCTTTATTCATAAGATGTATGTAAATTTTGTATTTTTTTTACCGTGTGAAATTTCATTGCTTTGTACTTTGATTTTAGTTGAAGTATTTTCATGTTGTATTTTCTTGTTATATTTCATGCAGTCAAAAAAAATGAAATCAACCTTCAGTTAATTTCATTTTTTTCTTAGGGGACGGGAGGGATGTTACGAATCTTACTAGGATTATAACATTACTCTTGTGACGGTGTTCCCCCCTTATATTTCTCCCACACCTGCTATAAGAGTCATGCCCACTTTACCCGAGCGTTCTCTACGTTGCAGGCATCAGTTTGATATATGTGGGAGAGTATAGTGTTTTCGCAGTGGCGAGAAAATTGTAAAAGAAGAGTATTTTGGCCTGTGGTATAGGCCCTTTAGGAAGCCAATATGGCGCTGGCCCCTCCGTTTTGCCGCCAAAACTGTGTGACGTCAGTGGCACCAGATTGGTCACCGACAGCGAAGTGGCACGGGGAGCCAATGAAAACCTCCCTTGGCAAGTATGACGTCACGAAGGCAGGGGGGTCCGGTCATCGCACCGAGGTAGCGCCATCAGTCTAACACTACACGTCAAGGTGGACGGATGTCTGAAGGTTGATGCTGTCAGTATGACAGTTGAACTCAGATCCCGTGGACCTTTCGCGTCACCCGTAGTCTGCAAGTACGCCGAGAGGTCTTCCTTCATTCCATGTGTGGACCGAAAAGGGAATTGACGAAATACTGAGCATCAAGTGCTCCAGGGTCGGGTGCTTTGCAGGTGAAGTCTAGGCAGTATCGTCTGGGACGTCTGATAGCTTCACAGTGGCGACGTAGCGGCTGGGCCAATCCACTGGGAAGCAGTTAAAAGAAGATACTAATTGGGAATCCGGATGACTACAGCCAAGACGTAGGTTGGCAGCCGTAGTTGGGAGAAGTTGACGGCCGGGAGACCGACTCCAACTCTACAAGACGTGGAGTAGGAGCACGAACCCGCGGAGGACAGAACACGGAGACGACTCGTTTATTTTGGGACGTTGATTGGGTTCCTGGAGGACACGACAGGGTGTGTGTGGGGGCGTTCCCTACACGAGGCGAGAGCCTGGACCAGGAGCTACAACTCAACTCTCACCGGAGGATAGGTGGAAGTAGATGATTCTAGTTTCCCTCCCAATTCCCCTTTAGTCAGCTATATTATTTAGCCAGAGTATTTTGTACCTCGTGAGCAAGGCTCACCAATGTCACGGTAGGACACAGTTGTGAGAAGTGGGGCCGTAGAAAGCTCGCACAGGATATATTTGTGGTGTGGATGCACCCGTATTATAATTGAAGAGTTTGCTGTGTTAGTTGATAATTTCTTTCATGTGACATTTATGGTATAATTTATGCCAGAGAATATATATATATAAAGTGAACCATTTATTGGTGTTAGGCTATGTGCCCAGTATTGATATTATTACTATTATTGATATCTATGATTTATCTATATATATATACATGCTTGTGTGTTGAATAAATTCTCATGTGTACAGTGATCAATTGAATATTCGCCTACGAAAGGAATTACTGAGAACTCCAGTATTATATCTTGTTGCATTCGTTATCATTGTGAAGTACAGTGTGTTACGCCATGATAGTGAATTATTATGTTCATTAATGTAGAAATATTTGATCGAGCTCAAGCTCAGTGCAGTGATCATTTGCGTTCTATTGTTATTGTTGCAAATATTGTGTTGTGTGTCAATACAGTGATTCTCGAGAATTTAAAGAAACAGGCGCCTCATGCCAGACAAACAGATAAATGAACATTTGCGCGGTGAGAATCGCTCAGTTGATTTTGACATTTGACGCGAAGGGGAGAGTGTGTTGTCATATAGATGTGCCCAAATTATAAGTGAAGAGAGAGTGACTTCTGCATTGTACTTGTTTGCCTGTGGATATATGAATATGATATCTTGAATTTTAAGTAAAATACAAAATTCCTTCTCGTTTGCATTACTCCTCCATAATTCTTGCTGCTACTTAACCACTGAAAAGGTGAGAGTGATAGAGATACATACCTGCCTGATATTAGATTTATTTAGCGTGCTCTTACCACTGTTATCACAATTTCACCAAACCACTGCCGTGTTACTGGACACAGGAAATACCAGTTGGCGACCTTGCAGAGAGTATTAGAGCCCTTGTCGGGGCGGGCACACAGCGGAGAGAGCAAACTGTGTCTCCACTCATCTCTAACTACTAAGGCCTGTTGGGGATCGACTGGGGTACTCTCCTGGCGTACAGTGGCGCCGCGAGGATGGAGGGAAGACCCGCAGGGCTACGGTGAGTAACGGTTATTGCTAATAGTGGCGACCGTTGAGAGGATATCTTGTATACTGTTGCTCACCCTCTAATGGTGAACCCTGACACTCTTGATGCTTATATACTTTATTGTCTTGTTCTATAATTAGTATAGTATCCAGTTGGATGATATTAGATTATTGTATGTTATATATTGTAGCATGCTGTAGTGTGCCCGAGTTGCATTATATTGTATGAGGCTTTTGTGCAAGTATTTTCATGTTGGTTTCTCCATGTAGGGGGATGACCATATTTGGATGTGGCCAGTGTGGGAACTTGATGTCAAGCGAGTGAGTATAGTTCAACCTTGACTAATTCTTATTATTGTTTGCCAGTAAATTGTATTGACTAATGTAACAGTATGTAATACTCTTAAGATTAATAATGATTTGAATATTAGTACTACATTTTGTTAGCAGAATTTCCACAGTAGTTTATGTGGATGTTTAATTGATATTATGGTAAGACGCCTGCCCTGGGATCCGACGCTGGGCAGAGGCGTGGCAGTTTTGGTCGAGAGGAGACATGGTTTAAGTTAAGTCAGTGGTTACTGTTATATTTTGCCAGAAGGAAGTGAGGAAAGAAGACCATTGAGGGCAACCAGGACAAGAGTAGTGCTCAAACCTTGGGGAACACCGTTGTATTGCTGAAAACTGCAGAGAGAGTGGTACCATGCCTCACTCTAAACGAGTGACGAGAGAGGAAACTTTGGAGGGAAAGTCGGAGACTACCACGAAGGCCACAGGAATGAAGTTGGGATAGAATATGGTATCTCCAGGTGGTGTAGTATGCCTTTTGCAGGTCAAAAAGAACAGCAACAACGGAGATCTTCACAGAAAAAGCAGTACGAATGTAGACCTCCAATTTCTCCACATCAGTCGTGCTGCGGCACTTGCGAAAACCAAATTGAGAAGGGGAGAGGTGGTGATATTGTTCTAAGAACCACATCAGTTGGGCATACGTTCAAAAGAGCTTGCAACTCGTGAGGACAATGGGGGCGGAAGTCCTTCGGGGATGTCCTCCGAGACCCAGGTTTCCGAATAGTGAGTACAACCGCATCGAGCCAATCCTCAGGGACTGACGACGACTCCCAGACACGGTTATACATATTTAGTAAATACTTAGACGCGCATGGAGGTAGATGGGCGAAGCATCTCATAATAAATGTCATCTGAACCTGCTGCCGAAGAACCGCAGAGGGCGGGAGCAGACAGAAGTTTGGAGAGAAAAGGGATCGTTATAGGGAAGTCGGAGATCAGTGCGGAATTCTAAGGATGAGATTCAATAATGGGCTTACGAAGATTAGAAGGATTGAGGAAAATGAGAACCGGAGCTAATAGTCGAAAAATGGAAACCTAGTTCGGTAGAAACTTCGGTCATATTTTGGCCTTGTCCTGCCTTCCCCAGCGAGTCATTAAGCTATCCATTCTGAAGGACGGCGACCACAACTGTACAGCGCAGTCCAAGGTGAGCCTCATCAGTGTCAGACATAACTGAAAAATGACATGGTCGGGTGCTCATGATTCTTACTATAAATCCCAGCACTCTGGCTGCTTATTTCCTGCATTAATGTACTGCTGTTTTGGCCATGCTGGCTATGACTCCTAGGGCATGTCCATAACTGTATTATTGATCACGTATATAGCACCCTTGTCTTTCCATACGTAAAGGAATTTACATTTCTCAATATTAAACTGCTTTTGTCATTTTAAGAGCCACTGCTGGACTTTGTTAAGTTTCTGTTAAAATCGTCCAAGTATTCTTTTGCATCCACTACACACCCCACCTTTGTTACCTAAAGTCTTGCTTACATTACTTTTCACTGCAGTATCCAAGCACTCTTCCATCACTTCCAAGCATTCCTTTGCCTCTCAGTTACCTGTTTTTAATGTCCAGTCTATTCCCCCAGGTTAAACCCTCCAGTGATCTGCTCCGAGGACATTACCAGGTGGGGAGGTTGACAGGGCGTTAATGTGTCAAATGATAATGCAGGTATCCTAAGGCCAGCTCAGCATGGACAGAAACCTCCCGTAGAGCAAATATTCACCACCTGGGAATCCACAACCATCAATAGCCTACCGTTATGAACAGTTTTCCTACGTGCTCAGTTCTCCTCAAGTTCTCCTTTCAAAACTGAAAAGGAGTACGACGTTTCAACTATTTCTTTATGGTTATGATGCCATCTTTCCTTGTGGGCCGGGTTTTCACTATTGTCCACAACTTTCACAACTATCATGCTGGATATAATCATTTCTCGTATTGTCAGTCTGACCTCGGGTTGGATTTTTTTTATTTGGCAGGGAAATTCCTGTGCCTAAGCCCGTACATGAATTTCCTTTATTAGGGAGGCAAAGGATTGTGGCTGGCCCACTAGGTGTTGCTTGGTTCTGTTATATTTAGGTGGAGTGTGAGTATTTATTACTCGTATGGTCGCTTCAGTAAGATTTTGCCCCATGTGTTTAACACCTTCTTCTGCTCTGTGAATCTAAGTTGAAATCTTAATGGGTTTGTAACTGTGCACTGTGTTAGATAATGTTTTAGTGGTCTGCGGGCATTTCTCCACATTGCTGACATTTCTTTTCATCTTCTGGGAGTTGGAGGTGATGACATACGCCGTTATTGATAGAGTAATTGTTCGGCTGGACACTGAGATACGTTCACAAGTGCGCAACTTACATGTAAAGACATGAATCAATTGCATAAACAGAGGATATATAAATCATTTGGTGAAGACCTGATAACCCAACCCGCACACGTGGAAAGGACGGAGAGTGACAATGTTTCGGTCCATCCGGGAACTTATCAAGACGCACAGGGTGGACCTAAACGTCGTCCTATTTCTTTACTCATCATATGTGTGAGTTGGGGATATTAATTTTTTATCAGAGAATAAGTCACATTTGTTAATGTGACTTATTCTCTGCATACAGCCTAATTAACCATTTGTCTGGCAATATAGTAATTGACAAGTAGCTAATGTGTCAATAGCATTACTAAAATTAATATTTTCGCTATTTTAAAAACTGAAATGGGTAGAGTATTTATATCCAATAATATTGACTCCAGTATACAGTAGTCAATATAAATGGGTATAAATACTATAATAAATAAAGAGTGAATGAGCTGAAGAGCAAATTGATTCATGACGGAGAGAAAACAGACAAGTATGGAATTTACTATAACACAAGGAATCTTCAACATTTATAATACTACGCTGATGTATACACAAAGCTTTAGTCCTTTGTGTATTGTGTATAGACAATGAGTTTGTTTAGTTAGTCTGGAATTATGCTCAGGACTTAAGTACACATACCTGACACTCTACCCATGTTAGTGACCTTGCAAGACAATACCATCCACATACCAAAAATTGTTACAAAATGCACTGCTGTTATAGTAATAATAAGAGCATATGTTGTAATCTAGTAAACCTAGATTGATTGACAGGAAATAACACCAACACCAAACCATATTCTAAATAAATAAATACGGATAAAATGTCTAAATTGATAAGAGAGAATATCTGTCTGAGGCTGGCGGCCAGACAGTTGTGGTCAGTGTCATGCAACTTAACAGTGAATTGTGGTTGTATTGCGAGGGTCATAGGGTGACTGGGGATGACCCATATGTTCGTCTTTAAGTAGGACAGGCTCCTCCTGCGACAATCAACAACCTATGTCTGTCTTTAAGTAGGACGGGCCTCCTGCGACAACCAGCAGCCTGTCTGTCTGTCTTTAAGTAGGACGGGCTCCTCCTGCGACAACCAGCAGCCTATGTCTGTCTTTAAGTAGGACAGGCTCCTCCTGCGACAACCAACAACCTATGTCTGTCATTAAGCAGGACTGGCTCCTCCTGCGACAACCAACAACCTATGTCTGTCTTTAAGTAGGACTGGCTCGGCTGCCAACAGATGCCTCGGTTATTATCGACGTTGAGTCAACGTCGAATACATTGATTGAGCGTCGATAATGTTGATTTAGAGCAACTCGAGCAGGTTTTACCCTCTGCGAGAAAGAGCGGAAAGGTAGAATGGGAGGGACACTGAAGTAGGGAGGAAAATGGGGTAGGGAAGTAGAATGAGGAGACTATTGTAGGGAGGGAGGTTGAATGTGAAAGTGAGGGAAGAAGGTAGAATGGGAGTGAGAGACAAACGGGCACAGACCTTGCCAATGAACGGTAGTCCCTTCTGTAGGTCATAACAGGAATTCTTAATGAATGGATATAGTAAAACAAATAAATATGTCGGTAGAAAATGCAGGAACTGAGGAGCCGATTGTGTAATACCTGTTTTAAAAAACTTTACGTTGGATAGAATATATTTTGTGTTTGTAAACAGTGTGTAAAGTTAGTCAGAAATATAGAAAGTTAAACATTCTAATTTATATTTACCTACCTCTTCCTGCTGTTTCTCAATCTTCATATTTTTCTCACTGCAATATATATAAATAATTGTTAAGAGTTTATTTATTAAAATATTTACTTTTAAATTGTGCGGTCAAATAGTTGGCTTAATTGTAATAGTGATGTCATTAAGTGATGGAGTCTCTTTATGAGAATATCCCAAACACTCACACCAACACTATTAAGAAACATCAAGACTGCAGAACATCACAAGGTGATGTACTGCAGTCTTGTACTGTATGTACAAGGACATACAGTCCTTCTTCAGTACCGGTACCTTCAATTATATTTTATTTAGATTTTAAATAAATGACAACGAAGTCTATATTTTACGAATACTTTTGTAGCAAATGGAATAAAGGAGGGTCTTGAGGCTACATAATTCCGTATTTCGTCAGTGAAGATCTTCATAGTTCCTTAATGTTACTGACACTTTTAATGAGAGCTGTTCCCGAGATATAATACAATGATGAAATCTATTCCTGATATTGAATACCATGATAGTCAATCACAAGGTCTGGTATATAGTCTGGTCAAGGTCTGGTCAATCTCTTTCTGCGATTGACTAAAATGATGGAGGCTAATCCTAAGCTTAACAACCCCGATGGAGTTTGTTCCTAAGATTGACGATGATGCTGGAGGCTATTACTAAGATCGACTACCATGATGAAAGTTCACCTAAGATTGATTACCATGATGAAAGGTATACCTAAGATTCTCTACCATGATGGAAAGCAATACCTTAAGATTGACTACCATGACGAAAGCTATAACTTAGATTGACTACCATGATGAAAGCTATACCTAAGATTGACTACCATGATGAAGCTATACCTTAGACTGACTACCATGATGAAAGCAGCACCTAAGATTGACTACCATGATGAAAGTTGTACCTAAGATTGACTACATGATGAGTAGTTATACCTAAGATTGACTACCATGATGAAGCAGCACCTAAGATTGACTACCATGATGAAAGCTATACCTAAGATTGACTCCATTGATGAGAGTTATACCTAAGATTGACTACCATGATGAAAGCAGCACCTAAGATTGACTACATTGATGAAAGCTGCACCTAAGATTGACTACCATGATGTAAGCTGTACCTAAGATTGACTACCATGAGTAAGCTGTACCTAAGAATGACTACCATGATGTAAGCTGTACCTATGTTGGATATTTCCAACACCGAATACAACACTGTTGTATTCTCATTACTTAGTACTAACTTTACTAATTATTGTAGTAAGTAAAATTAACAACACGTAGAATTCTCATGTACTAATAATTTCATCTGTACAGTAGGCTAGAATTCTCACGTCACCCGACGCCAGTATTGCGTCAGATTTCCTTACAATAAACACATTATATCCAATGTATGTGAGAATTAAATTCGATTCTCTATAACTGAGGCATTTCTGTATGATAATTAATTGCAGATGAATTGACCTCCAACTAAAAGCCGAATGGAGCGGTGGAGTCATAGCGATTATCTCGTAATAAAAGTTAACGTCACCAGTGGAATGCCATGGGGAGACATTAATTCCTCTCCTTATATATTTACCTATTCTTAAATTGGTAAATAATAATATTTTCCTCCTCTAAATAATAAAACCCCGTCCAGTCTTCAACGATTCAAGCGTAAATGCGAGAAATATTAATGTTTCGTGACAATAATTTGTTTTATGAATGCGGGACGCGGCGTGGGTTGAGGAGGACCAACTCAGTACACGTGGAGAGCCGCTCTAAGGCAGACCCTGCGCATACCGTACTCACAAGGAGACGCCATTGCCCAGCCATTAGGGCAGACGTTATCCCATCCTCAGATGAAAGTCGCCACTGTGAGGCGTGAATAACCTTGCAGATAATATCTTCCGCTGGTGCTGGTGTCAGATAAGGAACCTTTTAACCTGGTTCTTGACGACACGTGACCAGCCAGTGAAGCGCGCCACTATCCAGGATAGGCCTAGCCGGAGCCTGGGGACGCGAATTACGGCAATCTTTAAAAACTTATACAGTGCCCTTTCAGCTAAGTATATTCCCTTTATGTGATGCATCTTGTAAAGAGTTTTTGTAGTAGCTGGGTGATTGACCGTTATGACGCACGATAACATCTAATAACAGGTTATTAATTTTACCACCTGTAACTTTCAATTTCTTGAATATAGAGATTCAGTAGTTAAATTAGTTGCTACTGTAAATATTTGTCTTGCAGCACGTGAGAAGAATTCTCCCTGCCGCCTTCTCCCATGTTAATCCGTCCCATTCGTCAGCCAACCGAGTCCAGAGAATTAGAGGAAACGCCGTGGCTTGTCTTAAGGAATCATCATTAAGCTAAGATTTTATATTCATTTATGAATTTATTGCAATTCTTATATGCAGAATTCCTCAGGATAACATGTGTTTATTGTGGACTCTCATTACTATACTTATAATCTATGTTCCCATTCATGGTAATGACATCAGTTTCACTATAATTTATAGGATTAGATTATTATTAATTGGATTAGTGAACGAACCACACTAGTTCCTGGACGTACTTACCTCCAGTAATAACCCCCCAATGCAGTGTTTGAGGGTTTGATCATTTAATTATACAGCCCATTAATTATTTCTATGATCATATTCTCCTAGTATTTTATCCATAGTTACTGGTTTCATCTAGGAATTATCTAATGATCAGAAATTCTCAGTTTTCCCTCTTTACTATAAAAGCGGGTGGTCCTTCGTAATTTAATTTACTACATTAATATTTAATAATCAGATTCAAGCCCCAAATATCCCACATTATGGTCCTTATCGAACCGGATAGGCATTAAATTTATAATTAAATTATAAATCATTAATAACTAATCCTTGTGTGATAGAAGCTAGACTATTTAATTAATTGTGTCAACTAACAGTGTAACACATCAGTTAGCCTAGATCACACTAACATATTGCTACTTTCACCTTCATGTATAAGGTAGCTTTAGTGGGTCATAGCCAATTACCCACAACACTTAGACCTATACCTCACACCGAGGTGAGAATCTTTAGGTCACCAGGAGCAACAGCTCATATCTTTTACAATAACCCCACCCTAACACCTGCGTTAGAGTGGCCTCACCATCTAACCATTATATACTTAGGTGGTAATGACATCCCACCCCACTCGTCATCCAGCCGAGGTGATCAAACACCTCAAAACCATAATTTCTTCTTTCAAGCTCATCAGTGAATCAGTAGTATTCACATTAGTGGAACCTCGCCAACCAAGTCAAAATAATCGTTGGGGAGTAACCCCAGAATACTACCTGAGAGCTGCGAAGTACATAAATTTCAGGCTGAAAAAAACGAGTGAGATTGGATGCCACATATATCCAATTTACAGCCAGACCTTACAGACAGAACCTGACCAGAGATGGAGTACACTCGTCAGGGGAATCTAGGTTGCATGTGGTTGACAAGTTAATTAACACCATCAACCATCACAAACGGCTGTGGCTAGCAAGCCAAACTTAACTGTACATAATTGTTCACCTGTGTGTGCAAGAGCACTCTTATAAACAAAAAAAACAAAAATACAGCACAACTATATTCACCTTACTGCACCACAATAATCTTTACCCATGTTATTAGGTAGAATTTAGGCTGAGATTGTGCTGAATTTGGTACAAGCCCAGACTAAATAACTTTATAGTTCTTAGTTAGGAATTATTACGACTAGATCTAAACTAGTCAGTGTTGTATGTATTATATTATTTGTGCTGACCCTATACAGGGTGGGATTAATTTTTGAGATAACTCTGATTGGAGTGTCTCCATAATATTTCTCTTGTATGCATTATTTTGTGTATCTATTTTGTGTATTGCTGGATAATCTCCATTAACTCTGATGGTGATATAGAAGAGCTAACCGGACGAGAACTAATGGTGAAGTTCAGACAGTGCACAAAATATCTAGCTATTTGTTGTTAGGTAGGTAGGTACATTCAAGTTAATATACCTGCTTCTGAATGGTCTATCAAGCTATTATTAAAGAGGAAATTACCTCGAAATGTCTTGACAGAGCTCTGCTCACATTATAATACTGAGTTTCTTACTCTCGATCAAATTTTCGAGGGGTTAAGGATCACAGTTAACAGGTTAAAGACTCATGACAAAATTAAACCTGAGTCTAAGCCAATTAATACTGATATTTCAGTCAAACCTAAACAGACTCAGAGTAAGTCTAATAAATATAAATCCAAACTACTCCATCCACTAGGAAAAGAAGTGGAAATGTGAGTACATATTCAGTATCTCCTTCAGAGATAACCAATGACTTGTCTACTAAAGAGACTAAGTCTATTAACCAGAGAAAGTGTCTGTTCTGAAATCAGGAACACACCACTTACCAATGCTCTGCTTATCCTACTTATAATGCTAGGGTTAAAAGGTTACAGGAATTGCACAAGTGCACCAAGTGCATGGGCTCTCATGATCTCAAGAAATGTGCAGTACCGCTACGTACCTGCAACCGTTGTAACCAAGGTGTACACCACTACGCCTTATGTAGGAGATCTCCTACACCAACCATGACCACTGGAGAGAATTCTACTAATTCTACTGCAGTGCAATATTGTAAAGTACATCACGAAGTAAATGTACTTGCTACTGAGTCAGGCAATAATACTACTTTGCCTACAGCTCAACTTAAATTAATAAACCGAAGATCTAGAATTAACACTAGGGGTCTTTTTGACCAAGGTTCACAGAAACCCTTCATTACACAACAGTTGGTAGATGAGTTAAATTTAAAACCTGCCAAAAGTGTGAGGTTAAACATTTCTGGTTTCCTGTCAAATAGTGGTCCTCGTGACTACAAGGTAGTTAAAGTATTAGTTAGATCAAGATCTTCTACTAGGCCAATCCATGCGGTGGTAGTGGATAAGATTCCTACGGACCTGCAGGTCACAGGATTAGCTCGCACTGCGAGACACCTTAAACGAAACCGCATGAGGCTAGCAGATCATAAAATAAATTCTGACTGCCTCACAGATATTGAAATATTAATAGGTGCGGATCATTATTACAAGTTTATAACTGGATGCACTAGGCAACATGGTATGAATTTGTTGTCGTCCGCAGGGGGCGAATTGCTCACAGGACCAGTGCTTTTCAGACAAGGTCCAGCGTCCACAAACCAACAATCCAATAATGTAATTGTGGCGTGACTAGGCTTAGAGCAGTCACCCCTACGCTTCAGGGAAATAGCCGAGGACATTGAGTCTGACCCACCAATACATCGTTTGTGGGATTTAGATACGTTAGGCATCATCCCTGAGCAACCAAGTCCTGATGATAAGTGGACTTACCAGCAATATCTGGATACAGTTGTCTACTCAAATAAACAATACTGGGTAAGACTCCCATGGAAGTTGGATCATCCACAACTTCCAGTGAATTATTTTATGTCAGCCTCACAATTGCAGTCTCAATTAACACGACTGCAGAAGCAGCCAGACAAACTAACCATGTATCACCAACTTATCCAACAACAACTTAACAATAAGTTCATTGAAATTGTTGAACACGATGACCGAAAAACAGGTCATTATTTACCTCACCATGCTGTGGTGAAAGACTCATTGACAACACCTATTCGTATTGTTTTTAACTGCAGTGCCAAAGTAAAGCCGAGCAGTGTGTCTTTAAATGAATGTCTCCAAACGGGACCTAGCCTAACACAAAGGCTACATGACGTGTTGTTACGATTTCGCACAGGCATTTTTGCCTATACAGCTGACATCAGCAAAGCCTTTCTCCGAGTAGGATTACAGGAGGAAGATCGTGACTACACAAAATTCCTCTGGTTCAAGGATCCACTGGATCCTAACAGTGAAAAAATCACCTATCGTTTTGCCTCCGTATTATTTGGAGCTACGTCCTCACTGTTTCTTTTGCAAGCAACATTAGACACGCATTTGAGGAAATCAGACAGCCCTTATAAGGCAACCATTAGCGACAACTTGTATGTCGACAATTTCCAGGGGACAACTAATGATCAAGCTGATCTGGTAGAAATCTACCATGAGGCTAACCGTGAACTGTTAGGAGCCAATATGCCACTACAGTCATGGGCCTCAAATAATAAACTGCTTAACCAGTTAATCGAGAAAGAATTTCCAGATTATCAGGTACCCAGTAAATTAAAGGTTCTAGGCGTGGAATGCAACACCAGCACTGACGAGATGGATGTCAAGTCAGTGCAAACTGATAATACAACCCTTACCATGAGAACACTGCTCTCATTTGTCAGTCAACCATTTGACCCTTTAGGCCTACTTAGTCCTATATTAATAAGGGGCAAACTCCTAATGCAGGAGTGCTGGCAGAAACATATGGGATGGGATGATCCATTATCAAGCGAGTTACAAGCCAAATGGCAAATACTCTCGACGGATTTTAATCAGTTAGGCGTTTTGAAATTTCCTCGTAATGCATCAGGACCAAACTTACCCACCAATTTGCACGTTTTTTGCGACGCCTCTGGCAAAGCATATGGTGCAGTAGCCTATTTAGTTAACAGTGCTCAATCAATTTTACTCACATCAAAAGCAAGAGTTGCTCCCATCAAGAAGAGATCCTTACCTCAGATGGAGTTGACTGCATTGCTAGTGGGAGTAAGATTGGCTCATTGCCTGACAAAGACACTCAATAATATCCACTTTGGTGAGATTGTAGTGTGGTCAGACAACGAGGCAGTCTTACAATGGGTAAGAAACAATAACAACAAAACTCCTTACGTCAGTAATCGCGTCAGGGAGATTCATGATTTGTCTGCTGGATATAAGTTTAGACATGTCCCTACTAAGGACAATCCTGCAGATTATTTATCAAGAGGATTGACATTAAACAACTTGTCAAGTCTTTGCTGTGGTTCAATGGACCCTCATGGCTTGTTGGTGGTCAGTGGCCCAAACAAAAGCCACAAGTCATAGTGACCAATATCACCACTCCCATGACGGAACCAGAGCCTCAACGAATATTAGCCATTAAGCCTCATCATTATTCTAACTTAAGTAAATTGTTACGAGTGACTGCGCACGTGTTTGATTTCCTTGCTAAAGTAGGAATTCGACATAAATTTCCCAATCCTGTCCACTATTGGATCAAGCGTGCACAGCAAGAGACATACGGAGCCTCTTCTGCCTGTAGAAATAGATCCCACCTGCTCATCATGGGGGACTTCAATCACGGCTGGATTGATTGGGAGAACAAGGAACCGCATGGAGGCGAGGATACATGGAGAGCCAAACTACTGGAGGTGGCGACTAGAAACTTCTTAACCCAGCATGTCAGTGAACCCACAAGGATGAGAGGAAACGACGAACCAGCGAGACTCGACCTGGTTTTCACCCTGAACGACTCTGACATAAGAGAAATCAGTTTTGAGGACCCAGTAGGAATGAGCGACCACAGTGTATTGGTGTTTGAGTACCTGATTGAAGAAGGGTTATTGAACTCGAGAAGGGATACCGAAACCAAAAGGTTAGCATACCGAAAGGGAAACTATGAGGAGATAAGAAAATGCCTAGCAGATATAGCATGGGAAACAGAGCTCAGGGAAAAGACGGCCCAAGATATGATGGAATACATCACGCAAAAATGCAAGGATGCAGCAAACAAGTTTGTCCCAGTCCAAAAGGAAAACAGTGAAATGAAGATGAGAAACCCATGGTTTAATCAGAGATGTAGGCTAGCTAAGCAGCAAAGTAAAAGGGCATGGAGAAACTATAGGAATAACAGGACACTGGAGAGCAGAGAAAGATACCAGAATGCCAGGAATGAATATGTTAGGATGAGAAGAGAGGCAGAAAGACAATACGAAAATGACATCGCAAGCAAGGCAAAGACTCAGCCTAAATTGCTGCATAGCCACATCAGGAGAAAAACAACAGTAAAGGAACAGGTTATGAAATTAAGGTTAGGGGCAGAAGGATTCACTACAAACGACAAGGAAGTGTGTGAGGAACTGAATAAGAAATTCCAGGAGGTCTTCACCTTGGAGCAAGGAGAAATCCCAGAGATAAGAGAGGGAATAGCTAACCAGGAACCACTGGAAGAGTTTGAGATTACCAGCGGGGAAGTAAGGAAGTGTTTACTAGAATTGGATGTGACAAAGGCTATAGGTCCAGATGGAATCTCCCCTTGGATACTAAAGGAAGGAGCAGAAGAACTGTGCCTCCCGCTCTCCATGGTGTATAACAAATCACTGGCAACAGGGGAACTGCCAGATATTTGGAAAGCAGCTAACGTAGTCCCGATATACAAGAAAGGGGATAGACAGGAGGCACTGAATTACAGACCAGTGTCCCTAACCTGCATACCATGCAAGTTGATGGAGAAGATTGTGCGAAGAAAGCTAGTGGAACATCTGGAGCGAAAGAACTTTGTAACACAGCATCAACATGGATTCAGGGATGGCAGGTCCTGCCTCACAGGGTTACTTGAATTCTACGACCAGGCAACAAAAATAAGGCAAGAAAGAGAAGGGTGGGCGGACTGCATATTTTTTGGATTGTCAGAGAGCCTTTGACACAGTGCCACACAAGAGGCTAGTGAAAAAAACTGGAGATGCAGGCTGGAGTGAAAGGGGAGGTACTCCGTTGGATACAGGAGTACCTAAGTGACAGGAGACAACGAGTCAGTGTGAGGGGTGAGGTCTCAGATTGGCGAGACGTTACGAGTGGAGTACCGCAGGGGTCAGTCCTTGGACCTATACTGTTTCTGATATATGTAAATGATCTTCCAGAGGGTATAGAATCGTTTCTCTCAATGTTTGCCGATGATGCAAAAATTATGAGGAGGATTGAAACTGAGGACGATAGTAGGAGGCTACAAGATGACCTAGACAGACTGAGTGAATGGTCCAACAAATGGCTGTTGAAGTTCAACCCGAGTAAATGCAAAGTAATGAAACTAGGTGGTGGAAATAGGAGGCCAAACACAGGATACAGAATAGGAGATGAAGTACTTAATGAAACGAACAGAGAGAAAGATCTAGGAGTTGATATCACACCAAACCTGTCTCCTGAAGCCCACATAAAAAGAATAACGTCTGCGGCATATGCGAGGCTGGCTAACATCAGAACAGCGTTCAGGAACCTGTGTAAGGAATCATTCAGAATCTTGTACACCACATATGTAAGACCAATCCTGGAGTATGCGGCCCCAGCATGGAGCCCGTACCTTGTCAAGCACAAGACGAAGCTGGAAAAAGTCCAAAGGTATGCCACTAGACTAGTCCCAGAACTATGAGCATGAGTTACGAGGAAAGGCTGCGGGAAATGCACCTTACGACACTGGAAGACAGAAGAGTAAGGGGAGACATGATCACAACCTACAAAATCCTCAGAGGAATCGACCGGGTAAACAAGGATAAACTATTCAACACTGGTGGGACGCGAACAAGGGGACACAGGTGGAAACTGAGTACTCACATGAGCCACAGAGACGTTAGAAGGAACTTTTTTAGTGTCAGAGTAGTTAACGGATGGAATGCATTAGGCAGTGATGTGGTGGAAGCTGACTCCATACACAGTTTTAAATGTAGATATGATAGAGCCCAGTAGGCTCAGGAATCTGTACACCAGTTGATTGACAGTTGAGAGGCGGGACCAAAGAGCCAAAGCTCAACCCCCGCAAGCAGAAATAGGTGAGTACAAATAGGTGAGGTGAGTACGGAAGCGAATTTGAGAATCTTCCAGAAAAATTGACTAAATCTCTAGGCGTCTGGTATGATGCCAACACTCATAACATACTACGATGTGGAGGACGTTGCTACATGCAAAGATTGACTTAGACACTAAGAATCCAATTCTTTTACCTCGTCACCACATCATGACTAAACTTCTTGTCTTACATCACCATCAATATGGTACACTACATGGTGGAGTTTTAGATACTCTCACCGATCTTAGACAAAGTACTGGCTTCCTCAAGGTCGTCAGACTGTTAAGACAATTATTAAATCTTGTGTAATCTGTAAGAGATACGACGCTAGATTCTGTCCTTACCCAGGACCTCCCCCACTCCCAGAAGAGCGAGTGGTTCATCTTCGTCCTTTCGAAACCACTGGAGTTGATTATACAGGAGCCTTACTCCTCACTGGTAACCCAGATAATATACCAGTGAAGGCGTACATTTGTCTCTTACATGTGCTACAACCAGAGGCGTACACTTAGAGGTTACTCCAGACATGAGTGCTGAAGCTTTCATTCAAGCTTTCCGCAGATTTGCTGCCCGCCGATCGTGTCCTAAATTAATGATATCGGACAACGGATCTAATTTTGTGGCAGGAGAAAGTTGTTTGCGAGAAGTCTGGAACCACCCTGAAGTACATTCAGTCTTACAGAGAAGACAATGTCACTGGAAATTCATAGCACCGAGAGCCCCTTGGCAAGGTGGGTTCTATGAGCGGATGGTAGGCACAGTCAAGAAGTGTCTAAGGAAAACTTTACACCGACAAAAGGTCAGTTACTCAGAACTCCAAACTATTGTTGTGGAAATCAAGGCGCGAGTCAATAACCACCCAATCACCTACCTGTCTGATGATTTAACCCAGAGAACCTCTGAGCCCCTCTCACTTGATCCATGGAGGTCTACTGAGCCCTCTCATCCCTTTAGCCGAAGAGGACCCTGTAGACCCGTCACATGTGACCAGAGGAGACTTGGTGGAAAGCTACCAGCATCTTTCTAGAGTTATTAACAGGTGGAATGAGGTGTGGACTCGAGAGTACCCTCACAGCTCTACGAGATTACCACTACGGAGATTCGAGTCCTTACAATAAGGTGCAATTAAAGCCAGGAGACCTAGTGCTAGTCGACAGTGATGGACCAAGGTCCGAGTGGCCTATAGGTAAAATTGTCACCATTCATCCAGATCGACAAGGTGTCCTAAGAGTAGTTAAAGTTTTATGCCGAGGCAACACTACTCTAAAAACTTTAGAGAAGCTGGTTCCCCTTGAACTGACTGAGCAAGAATATCAGCCAGAT
The DNA here is from genome assembly GCF_040958095.1 of Procambarus clarkii. NCBI lineage: Eukaryota > Metazoa > Arthropoda > Malacostraca > Decapoda > Cambaridae > Procambarus > Procambarus clarkii. The sequence goes on along the minus strand of NC_091182.1, from coordinate 11,757,817 downwards.
CCAGTTTCCCCAGTAATTTCAGAGGACAATGAATTTGTTCCTCCAAGCAACCGCCCCACTAGAGCTGCAGCTCAACAATGTAGGCGGAATTTGCAAGCCTATTACAACTCTGAAGAAGAGTATTTTCCTTCACTTCCCACTGAGATAACTATGATAATGCTACGATGTGATATCACGTAACAAAACATTACATGTCACTATGACCCAGGATATCGCATCACCGTAGATTCTCTTAGTTTAAATTGGGAGAGTTGAATTCTATAAATATTGTGTAGGCTACAAACAACATGTTTCATTTGACATGTAAATAGCAAGACTCAAGTTCTTGTAAGTCCTTGATAAATCCGGGACGTTCGTTATGTGTACTAACATACTAACATCTTAACATACTAATGTACTAATCTTAATATCACTTCGGGATAGGTCAGTACTCCACAGTACACTACGACCCTAGAATCCTCCCCCCGGAGTTATGTTGGATATTTCCAACACTGAATACAACACTGTTGTATTCTCATTACTTATTACTAACTTTACTAATTATTGTAGTAAGTAAAATTAACAACACGTAGAATTCTCATGTACTAATAATTTCATCTGTGCAGTAGGCTAGAATTCTCACGTCACCCGACGCCAGTATTGCGTCAGATTTCCTTACAATAAACACATTATATCCAATGTATGTGAGAATTAAATTCGATTCTCTATAACTGAGGCATTCTGTATGATAATTAATTGCAGATGAATTGACCTCCAACTAAAAGCCGACTGGAGCGTTGGAGTCAGAGCGATTATCTCGTAATAGAAGTTAACGTCACCAGTGAATGCCATGGGGAGACATTAATTCCTCTCCCTTATATATTTACTATTCTTAAATTGGTAAATAATAATATTTTCCTCCTCTAAATAATAAACCCGTCCAGTCTTCAACGTTTCAAGCGTAAATGCGAGAAATATTAATGTTCGTGACAATAATTTGTTTTATGAACGCAGGACGCGGCGTGGGTTGAGGAGGACCAACTCAGTACACGTGGAGAGCCGCTCTAAGGCAGAACCTGCGCCATACCGTACTCACAAGGAGACGCCATTGCCCAGCCATTAGGGCAGACGTTATCCATCCTCAGATGAAAGTCGCCACTGTGAGGCGTGAATAACCTTGCAGATAATATCTTCCGCTGGTGCTGGTGTCAGATAAGGAACCTTTTAACCTGGTTCTTGACGACACGTGACCAGCCAGTGAAGCGCGCCACTATCCAGGATAGGCCTAGCCGGAGCCTGGGGACGCGAATTACGGCAATCTTAAAAACTTATACAGTGCCCTTTCAGCTAAGTATATTCCCTTTATGTGATGCATCTTGTAAAGAGTTTTTGTAGTAGCTGGGTGATTGACCGTTATGACGCACGATAACATCTAATAACAGGTTATTAATTTTACCACCTGTAACTTTCAATTTCTTGAATATAGAGATTCAGTAGTTAAATTAGTTGCTACTGTAAATATTTGTCTTGCAGCACGTGAGAAGAATTCTCCCTGCCGCCTTCTCCCATGTTAATCCGTCCCATTCGTCAGCCAACCGAGTCCAGAGAATTAGAGGAAACGCCGTGGCTTGTCTAAAGGAATCATCATTAAGCTAAGATTTTATATTCATTCATGAATTTATTGCAATTCTTTATATGCAGAATTCCTCAGGATTAACATGTGTTTATCGTGACTCTCATTACTATACTTATAATCTATGTTCCCATTCATGGTAATGACATCAGTTTCACTATAATTTATAGGATTAGATTATTATTAATTGGATTAGTGAACGAACCACACTAGTTCCTGGACGTACTTACCTCCAGTAATAACCCCCCAATGTAGGTATTTGAGGGTTTGATTCATTTAATTATACAGCCCATTAATTATTTCTATGATCATATTCTCTAGTATTTTATCCATAGTTACTGGTTTCATCTAGGAATTATCTAATGATCAGAAATTCTCAGTTTCCCTCTTTACTATAAAAGCGGGTGGTCCTTCGTAATTTAATTTACTACATTAATATTTAAATAATCAGATTCAAGCCCCAAATATCCCACAACCTAAGAATGACTACCATGATGAAAGCTGTACCTAAGAATGACTACCATGATGTAAGCTGTACCTAAGAATGACTACCATGATGAGAGCTATACCTAAGAATGACTACCATGATGAAAGCTGTACCTAAGATTGACTACCATGATTTAAGCTGTACCTAAGAATGACTACCATGATGTAAGCTGTACCTAAGAATGACTACCATGATGAAAGCTGTACCTAAGAATGACTACCATGATATAAGCTGTACCTAAGATTGACTACCATGATGTAAGCTGTACTAAGAATGACTACCATGATGAAAGCTGTACCTAAGAATGACTACCATGATGAAAGCTGTACCTAAGAATGACTACCATGATGAAAGCTGTACCTAAGAATGACTACCATGATGAAAGCTGTACCTAAGAATGACTACCATGATGAAAGTTGTACCTAAGATTGACTACCATGATGAAAGCTGTACCTAAGATTGACTACCATGATGTAAGTTGTACCTAAGATTGACTACCATGATGAGAGCTATACCTAAGATTGACTACCATGATGAAAGCTATACCTAAGATTGACTACCATGATGAAAGCTGTACCTAAGAATGACTACCATGAGAAAATCAAGTGGAGAGATGAGATGACAAACCAGGTATTAAGGAACTCCCAGCCCCGCATCTTACCCCGGTACCACAACTTGGTGTCAGTTATACTCCCTGGGATTCCACTCAATTATGTAGCTACAGTGGAGATTGACTACACGGTGATGACAGAAATGTTGCATATCCTGATGTCTGGGTTTGTTTTCTTGACTCATATTGACGCATCACCGACAGAAATGTGATGAACATGGGGAGCCGGTCGGCTGAGCAAACAGCACGCTGGACTTGTGATCCTGTGGTCCTGGGTTCGATCCCAGGCGCCGGCGAGAAACAAGCAGAGTTTCACCCTATGCCCCCGTTACCTAGCAGTAAAATAGGTACCTGGGTGTTAGTCAGTAGTCACAGGCTGCTTCCTGGGGGTGGAGGCCTGGTCGAGGACCGGGCCGCGGGGACACTAAAGCCCCGAAATCATCTCAAGATAACCTCAAGATAACAGATAAGTAACACATTCCTGGACTCATTATCCGACTATTTCTTGGACTTTCTTGGATTGTTTGTCTAGACGTTATAAGACATAAGATTTTTAACATTGATGTTACTGGCATTCATTATGCAATTATGTTAAAACCCTTAACAATAGCAGTTAGCAAGGAACAATCAGTATGTCCATTTACTATATATACGCAGAAGCGAGTCAATAGATGCGATTAAATAATCCTCGTCATAATGACAGATTTTTCAAATGGAAAAGTTTAATGTGTAGCGCTCTGCGATGGATGAATTGCTCGGTGTTACCTCGGTGGTAACTTAGGACAAGGTTATGGGGAAAGTATACATGGATAGTAACTTAGGACAAGGTTATGGGGAAAGTATACATGGATAGTAACTTAGGACAAGGTTATGGGGAAAGTATACATGGCTGGTAACTTCAGGACAAGGTTATGGGGTAAGTATACATGGCTGGCAACTTCATGACAAGATTATGGGGAAAGTATACATGGCTGGTAACTTCAGGACAAGACTATGGGGAAAGTATACATGGCTGGTACCTTAATGACAAGGTTATGGGGAAAGCATACATGGCTAGTAAGTTCAGGACAAAGTTATGGGGAAAGTATTCATTTGTTCATATTTACCCATAGGTTATGGGGAAGTATACATGGTTGGTAACTTAGGACAAGGTTATGGGGAAGTATACATGACTGGTAACTTAGGACAAGGTTATGAGGAAGTATACATGGCTGGTAACTTCAGGACAAGATTATGGGGAAAGTATACATGGCTGGTAACTTCAGGACAAGATTATAGGGAAAGTATACATGGCTGGTAACTTCAGGACAAGATTATGGGAAAAGTATACATGGCTGGTACCTTAAGGACAAGGTTATGGGGAAAGTATACATGGTTAGTAACTTCAGGACAAGGTTATGGGGAAAGTATACATGGCTGGTAACTTCAGGACAAGATTATGGGGAAAGTATACATGGCTGGTACCTTAAGGACAAGGTTATGGGGAAAGTATACATTGTTAGTAACTTCAGAACAAGGTTATGGGGAAAGTATACATTGTTAGTAACTTCAGAACAAGGTTATGGGGAAAGTATACATTGTTAGTAACTTAGGAACAAGGTTATGGGGAAAGTATTCATTTGTTCATATTTACCACCATGTCACTGGTGTATGGTGGGCCAGAAAAAATGTGATCTTATAAATCTGTATAAATAAAAATGGAAATGTTCGTTTGTTCAAAATCGCTAATCTCCGGAAGTTCTTCGCTGATTGCTTTAAAATTTTCACACAACATTCCATACGCATCCGAGCGGGTTTTTATATACATACTATACAGACGTCACATCTGTGACGGGAAAAAAACACTTTTTTTTTTAAAAGCTGTGTTTTTCGTGTTTTATTCAAGTGAGGGAAATCTTCGAAACCTCTTTACCGATTGCTTTGAAATTTTGACACAACATTGCATTCGAATAGGTGAGTGTTTTTATATACCTACTCTATACATGCCTCATCTGTGACAGGAAAAAAACGTTTTTTTTTAAAAGCAGCGCCATCTGTAGGACGTATGAGCAACACACACTGTAATCTCCGAAAGTTCTTCACTGATTGCTATGAAATTTTGACACAACGTTCCTTTCGAATACGTGCGTGTTTTGATACACCTACTATTTAGATGCAACACTTGTGACAGGTAAAACATGCACGTTTTGAAAAACAGCGCCATCTGTTGCATGTAAGAGCAACATACGATATACAAGATATGTTACGACTCAATTTCAATGTTTCCGATTGCATTGATATATTGAATTTTCACAGAATTTCATTTATTTTTATTTGTATTTAATTATTTTGTATGACACTGTATTGGAATTAAGCTGTGTTATTTACCATACCGTTCATTTCATGGGTATAGCTTATTTGTTTCTTTTTTAATTTTTTTCATCCTGTTTTTGTAACTGTTCTTATTTTTTTAAGTGCAATTGGTGGTGAAATTGAGCTGTGTCGATTGATCGGCATTTGAATTGAAATATTTCGTTAGTATTTTTTGTTTTTGTTTGAAAACAAGAAAATGGGCAACACGTTTATTTCACTGCTGCAAATGTGCAACAAACAGCTATGAGTTCACCGGCTACAACGTTAACTGCTTTCTTCACATTATGTCAAAATGACGCGTTTGTGAAAACACAGCTGTATTCGGAAGTGCCTACGTATTTACATGGAATGCTAGTAGAAAATCACTTGAACGACGTAAGTGAGGAGAGCGAGTCGACGGACAACCTGGCATATTTAAACAAACTATGATAAGCAGACTGTACTCCATGTATTCCAATCAAGATGAATGCTTCTTTCTTCACAAGCTGTTGGTAAATGTGCCCGGTCCAACGTCTTTCCAGGGTAAAGATAAATTGAGATTTGTCAGCGGCGTAACACATGCCACTTTCCGTAGTGCATGTCAAGCTCTGAATTTATTGGAGAACGACCGACACTGGGATGTATGCATTAATGACACGTCCAACACGTCACATACAAATCAAATTCGTGCATTGTTTGCAATTATATTGACCACATGCTCTCCTTCATCTCCAACAGAGTATGGGAGAAACACAAATCGCACATGGCTGAAGATATTGTCTGTCGAATACGCAAGGAAAATTCAAATATAATCATGAATTTTACAGCAGGTATCTATAACGAAGCGTTGACAATGATTGAAGATTTGTGCTTACAAATCGCAAACAAAGTTCTCATTCAATTGGGAATACCATCACCAAATCGATCTGCTGCTGCTCCGTTCAATGTAAAATTGTGTTGTGAACAAAGTTACAACACGGGTGATCTGTTATCGTATGTGATATCAAATATTCTTAAGTTAATGCTTGAGCGAAAGGCATTTACGATCCAATAATTTAAACTCTCAATAATGGGTTTGGAGAAATCTTCTTAGATGCGCCAGGAGAGAACTGTAAAATCTTTCTAATTAGATTGATTTTGGCAGCATTTCGATCCAAAAATGGCATAACCTTAGTTCTTGCATCGTCCAGAATAGCTGCAACATTGCTACCAGGTGGAAGAACTGCTACTTCGGCTTTGAAATTACCACTGAACATGCAAAATCATTGAAACTGCCACGTGCAACATTTATAAAGCATCCGGCATCAGTAAATTATTGCAGAAACGTAAACTTATTGTTTGGGATAAATGCACAATGGCTGTTAAAGTTGGGAGTCTGTACTATGGGGGGATCTAGTATAACATGGATGTAGGGGCAGTAGTTAGCATTAGGAGTTATCAAATATAGGAGATCTAAAAGGCCCGGCCACCAAGTGAAATATCCACAGTGAATATTAATTGGCTACACAATGTCAGTCTAGAGGTTGATCATAGATCTCCTACACAGGAAGAATGGATACTCCTTTACTAACTTACTTATTTATTACCCCTTAACAACCCCCCATATACATTCACACCAATAACAATAATAATAATTACTTTACCACACTATCTTACGTTAAAAGCCTTGGTCCACATAAGCAGGATACACGGTTTACACTGAGAACAAGCTAGGGTAAAGTACTACTAGTGAAGCACTTGAAGCTTGGGCAGCTTAGGGGGTAGTGAGCCACGTGGTACCTTAACACTACCAACACTAATGGGTACCCAAAACACTGGCAAGTACTACCCCAAGGTCTCCAGCTTGCTTACAAACAGCTTACAACCCAGAGTAGGCACACTTAAAAAACACAGGACTTAACTTAATGGTACAGAAACTTAAGGTAAGGGAAATAAGTAAGAGGAAAGGTAGAGGAGTGCAGAGCAGCTCAGAAAAGTCTTGATCCCCACGAACGCCAGTCAGAGAAGAGAGATCGGTCTCCACTCTCCTCCCTCAGTTCACTCGCTGCCAGCAGACTACTCAACTAATCGTACAGCATTCCTATCCCAAGTTTACTCAGGTTTACTTTACAAATGATTAAAAAAGTATTAGTAAACATAGTTGTGCCTATTTTATTATTAATAATCAACCCCAAGCTCAGTCTTTATATGCTCTTTGAGAAACAAGAATAGTCTTACGTCTGGCAGGGAAGATACAAACAAAAGCACCTCACCATGCATCCCCCTACTAAAAGGTAGTTTATTTTACTCATTTTGACCTCTGGTTTCCACTCAGGAACCCAGGGTCGTAACAATCGCCCACAAAAAATCCCTCCTGCTCTTGATAGATCATTTCAAGATTTGCGTGGGAACATCAGACCATTTGGGAACGCATTAATATTGCTTGCAGGAGAATTCATGCAAACATTACCTGTAATTCCTCAATCGACACCAGCAGACGAAATAAATGCTTGCCTGAAAACTCTACTTTGTGGCGCCACGTAAAGATGTTAAAATTAACTAAAAATATGCGTGTCCAACTGCAAAACGACTCATCAGCCGAGATATTCTCACATCAATTTCTGGAAATTGAGAACGGAAACGTGCCGGTTGATCTGACATCAGGACGAATTTCATTGCCTTATAACTTCTACAATTTAGTGACGTCAAAAGAAGATTGGTTGAAAAAGTATTTCCCAATATTCAACCAATTATAAGAATCACGATTGGTTGAGTGAACGAGCTGTTCTTGCGGCCAAGAACAAAATCGTCTAAGAATTTAAATATATTATTCAATGTAACATACAAAGAAAGGCAGTCACATACAAGGTCCGTCGATACTGTGGTGGAAGCAGATGAAGCGGTTAATTATCCAACAGATTTTTTTAATTCACTCGATCTGCCAGGGATACAACCACCGCAAAAACTGCAATTGAAAATCGGCGAGCCAATTATCATATTACGAAATATCAACCAGCAAAAGCTTAGCAACAGCATGCGGCTTGCAGTATAAAATTATTCAGCAACGTCGTAGAAGCAACAATCTTGACAGGACCTTTTAAAGGTGAAGATGTCCTCATTCCTCGCATTCCTATGGTTCCATCGGATTTGCCATTTTAATTTAAGAGATTGTAATTCCCAATTCGAGTGGCATTTGCAATCACCATCAACAAAGCTAAGAGCCAATCTTTAGAACTGTGCGGTTTAGATCTAGACACGGATTGCTTCTCACATAAGAGACGAGGGAGACGGCCAGCTCGGACCGGCCGGCCGAGCGGACAGCACGCTGGACATGTGATCCTGTAGTCCCGGGTTCGATCCCGGGCGCCGGCAAGAAACGATGGGTAGAGTCTCTTTCACCCTATGCCCCTGTTACCTAGCAGTAAATAGGTACCTGGGAGTTAGTCAGCTGTCATGGACTGCTTCCTGGTGTGTGCGTGTGTGGGAGGGGGGGGGGAAATAGTAGTACAATTTACAATACAATACAATTTTATTTAGGTAAGGTACATACATACAATAAATATTTACAAGGATTGTTTAACTTATAGGTATAGCTAGTACATACAATGCCTAAAGCCACTATTACGCAAAGCGTTTCGGGCATGAGCATAGGGCATAGTAGTAGAAACAGTTGATTGACAGTTGAGAGGCGGGCTGAAAGATCAGAGCTCAACCCCCGCAAGCAAAACTAGGTGAATACATGGACAATTATATGTTGCATGTTCTGGGGTCAGCAATCAGACAATCTCTATATCTTCACAGACAGTGGAACACGAAAAAATATTGCATACCCGATCATATGGAGGAATCCCGATCATATGTGGCATTCTTCCAAGAAAGAGCGTTGGGAATGAATGGTTGTCGAGGGCACTTGGTGTCAATTGTCGGCTTGAAAGATATTGCAAATCAAATACAATATCTTTCATAGACAATTGGGAACACTTCTATGGAAGAAATTAAATGTATTCTCGTCGTGATGTGCCTCTATCGAGGGCTGGGGTTGTTGCTGTTGCGCACTCGTTGGAACCAGTGGTTACAGGCATTTGTTTGGGTTTAAACTGTTAGTAGATAGTGGTATGGGAATTGATAGGGAGGAAGGAGGTAATAAAAGTATGTGTTGTTGGAGAAACAAATTGGCAAAATGATCAGGGGAAAGAGATGGTTCTCAAAATAACAATTCACCTAGGGAATATTACACTAACAGTACAAGTCTAAGAAACAAAATAAACGAGTTAAATGCTCTTGTCTGCACAGAAAAAATAGATATTATTGCACTTACCGAAACGTGGATGAATGTAAAAATAGAGAACTATTAGCTGAATATCAAATAAATGGATTTAAAGCTCTGAATATACCTCAGAACTAACTCTGAACAATATATAGTGAACAATATATTGTTTCACCTCTTATCCAGAGTATTATGTTAGTAGTGATCGTGTCCACCCTGTTTCTTCTTCTTTCCGAGTGACATGAGACGCTTCATATAAAACAAATATTTATAGTTATCACGAATAATGAAAGCATAAGCAACGAGAAACGAAATTAATTATACGTTTTCGTACAATTTCGAACTGCATTTTGGGAAATGAATATTGATAACCATGTTAGAAGACTAAGCAGGCTGCGTCTCTTAACTGTTTTTTAACCAAGTTTCTCATGATTAACAGTATATAGCTGACTGCCCGTTTCCTTGCATGTGTGAGTGATTAAATAAATTCCAATTTCCTACCAGACCGACTGCCTCAATAACTGTCTTTCTTCTTGCAGGATCAGCGTTCTATTACCGATGGCCCAACCCAGCGTTGCTTCAGCGTCGAACCAACGTCACTGTTAATACAACGTTGAATCACCATTGTCGACGCTGATTGGACGTGGAAATAACGTTAGGCATGGATATTGTACCCAATGGGAAGTTTTTTATTTTTTTTTATTTTTACATGCAAGCATGAAAGTTATTTACAATAAAACAAGTAAAACATAACAAAACAAAGCAAGAAACCGCCGGCCAGAAGGACCAACAGTACAACAATTACCAAAACAAAAGAAGGTTACATTAAACGGATGAGAAAATCACAACTAGATACAAAACAAAAAACATTTGCAAACAAGCAAGTAATGCAAGAAAAACAAGAAAACAGAGGAACAAGTTAAAACATTTTAAAACATTATAGCAGTATAAATCAAAACAGGCAGAAGCACCGGCCTGAAGGACCGACAACAAAGCATATCAGTATGAACAACATGAAATATGACAAAAACACATCATACAACAAGCCATGAAGAAACAAAGGAAAATAAAAAAACAAACACAACTCTTAAAGCATGAATAAAACACACAGGGCAAAGTAACAACACAAAATACATGAATAATAACATACACACCAAACCACCTGCCTCGCCACAAACAAAGGGAGAGGCACGGGCACAAACTACAAGAGGGTAAACAAACAGCCAGAAGGGCACACAGTACAAGAGTAAGCACAGAAATAGGAAATCAGCAGACATACTTGCCCGGAAACATGACCCGAGAGAACGTACATTGAACTCCTCCCAGAGCAACCACTGCCAAGGCCCTGGACCATCCACTGAGGACGCCATGTCATACGGAACCTTGGCAACAAACACCCACAAACATGGAACCCAGATGGTATCACTCCTGAGGCGAGTGATCGGCACACGCCCCCACACAGTGGGAATCGTCTCATCACGAAAGTCCCGCTGCTCCTCGTATATCGGCAACGCAGCAATCCCCCAACCAGTGACCCGACGGCATCACAGACGTGTTGTAATCCACAAGTTAGTAGGGATTATTAGCTAGAGGATCATTACTACAGCACTTAACGGATGATGTTTGGAAGTACATGTTAAGTAGACAGACTATGGATTACATATCTAAGAAAGGCCAAAGGATTAAGACCGCAGCTGCTTAGCCAAACTAATAATTCCTGGAAAGAGGACTCAGGTTTCTAGGAACAAGGTTACCGCTTCTACGGATAAGGTTAATCGGATTATACCTTCATTGAGAGGCGGGGTGAAATGGGTGAGTCCATGGCTGGCTGAAGACAGTCTGGTTGTGGGAGTGGAACTGGCAAGTTCTCGGGGTCTCCATCAGTGGCAGCAGCAAAGTGTAGCAGACAGCTATGCGAGAGCCTGATGTGATCTTAGTGACCAAGTTAAGTCTGCAATATGTGAGTATTGAATGTAAGACTAACCGGGTGAGGAGCGTTGTAGTAATTATTCAGTATTAAGGACTTAGGCGGAAGTTACGAGTGCAAGTGGTGACCGCGGAGGTCAAGTGGTTTATGGATATTGAAAGTGTATTTACCTAATAGAGTATGTTAATATGTTATTAATTGTCAGAGTCTATTCTTTGTAATTAAATGACAAAACCCGACGGCCTTTAAATACCTTCCATCTGTCCCCTCATAGTGTTCCTGGTTTGATTGGAGAGGGAATGTTAGGGAATTGGAAGACGTTGGGTTGTGTTGAGAACGCTGGTTACTAGACGGAGGAAAGAAAGGTCAGGTGAGACCAGATCAGAGGATTTAATTAATTAGAGAGACTAAGACATTGTGGGACACATGTGGGTTTATTTATTTCCAGATTCCCGCAACGAGAGACGGCTAAGATGCAAGTCTGGATCACTGAATCATCGGGATCCAAAATAAGTGCAGTGTTCGTAGTGCAGATTATACAAAGTAGGGAGGGAAACTTGCGTGGGTGAATGTGGGCCAGTGTGGGCCATGGGTGGGCCAAGCGAGCCGCACCTTGGAGTTTGTTTTATATCGTCGGTATGGTGGTAATAGAGAGAAACCGTTGCTAAGGACAAATCAAGCGTGAAAACTACGTAATTTGAAGTTAATTAAATTTCATGTAAAGTGTAAATCGAATATTTTAAGGATAATGAAATATTACCTAAAGTAGTTCCGCCGGACTTAGACTAAGCCACCCGTGCAGGCCAGGAGTTGGACTTGGATGTCAGAGGCTATTTGAGACGCATGCCGTATAGGAGCATTTTATAGGTCATGGGAGCTCGTCCCCCATTACCACCCCCTGGCTATGACAACCCCTTGGAACCTGCTTTTACCGACAGGAGAAGGGGCGAGGGCGGGCCTCTGGCGCCTTAAAACCAGCTGCTCCGGGTAGATGGGACTCGATAGCCTGGGAAGGCAGCCCATCTAGGGGAAGGAAAACCCTGATTTTAAACCTCCGCTGCCTTGCGGCCATACCCTTTTTTTTGGGAAGGCTTCAGGAGTCAACCTCGAGGAAAAATCCGGAGTTGGAGCCCCTAAGGCAATTCGTTGTTGACGTCGACCTCGTTCTGGCAGCTCCTGCGACGTTGCTGGAACCATGCGTATTGGCATTTGCCTTTTTATTGGATAATTTCAGCAACGTGGAGGGGGGGGGGGGGGACCTGCTGCATGGGTAACAGCTTCTCCTCCATATCTACCTACCCAGGCTTTGCGCCCTGGAGAGGACACTCCAGCTTCGCCTCACAGCGTCGAACCAACACGGGAAGCGACAGTCTACCGGTTTTAAGTCTTCTGCTCGATTGGCGAAGAGTGTGACGCCAGGGGTTGCTTCCGACGGTGGGAGGGGTCATCGCGCCCCACTGGGCAGCTACCGCCCGCCTCAAGCTGGGCAAACCCCAGCCAATAAGGTGCTGCCTCGCCACTGTCCGTTAACCTCACTGGGTGCGTGGGGTTTAGGGTGAAAACCGACAAGCGGCCCGACAACTTTGCACCAAGCAATACTAAGCCAAAGAAGAAAATATCAACTGCCCTAAAGCTGGGCACATGGAACGTCAGGACACTAACACCAGGTTTCTCTGACGACCTGCAAGAAATCAATGATGCCCGAAAAACAGCAATCATCGATAGGGAGCTGAGCAAGCTGCAGATGGATATTGTTGCTCTCCAAGAGACCAGGCTCCCAGAATCAGGATCTGTGAGAGAGAGGACCTTCTCTTTCTTCTGGCAAGGAAAACCTCCAGATGAGACCAAAGAACATGGTGTGGGATTTGCCGTCAGGAATGCACTGTTGGGACACATTATGCCACCGATGGGGGAAACCGAACGAATTCTGTCTCTGCAACTGTACTCCCAAACAGGACCAGTCAATGTAATTAGTGCATATGCACCAACCCTGACTTCTCCAGCAGAGGCAAAGGAAAAATTCTACGATGACCTCAACAGAGTCATAGCGAGAATCCCTGTAAAGGAGCCACTGTTCATCCTCGGCGACTTCAACGCCAGAGTGGGTGCCGAGCACAACATTTGGCCCACTTGCCTGGGTCAATTCGGCATAGGAAGGATGAATGAGAACGGGCAACGTCTGCTAGAACTCTGCTGCCTTCATGGTCTTTGTGTCACCAACACGTTCTTCGGCACAAAGCCTCAACACCGAGTATCTTGGAGAAACCCCAGATCCAAGCACTGGCACCAGCTTGACCTGATTCTTACCAGGCGTGCAAGTCTACCCAGCGTCAAGATTACGCGTAGCTACCAGAGTGCTGTCTGTGACACCGACCACTCCCTGGTATGTAGCAGGGTCAAGATGCAACCAAAGAAGATTCATCACTCGAAAAAGGCGGGCAGACCTCGCATCGACACCACCAAGACCCGCAACCAGGAAAAGGTGGAAGATTTTGCACACGTGCTCGAGGAAGCTCTCCCTGGCCCAGCTGGGGTCACTGCCTGTAAAAGATGGGAGCACTTCAGAGACGCTGTGTTCAACGCTGCCATTTCCACCTTTGGCAAGAAGACCAGCAGGTCGGCAGACTGGTTCGAGGCTCACTCGGAAGAGATGACACCAGTAATCGAAGAGAAGAGAAACGCCTTGGCAGCCTACAAAGCCTGCCCAAGTCAGCGCAACTTACAGATCCTTCGGGCCGTCCGCTACAAAGTGCAGCAGAGCGCCAGGCGATGTGCCAACAACTATTGGCTCCAGCTCTGCTCCCAGATACAGACTGCAGCGGATACAGGCAATGTAAGGGGAATGTATGACGGCATCAAGCAGGCCCTCGGCCCAATCCAGAGGAAGACCTCTCCTCTGAAATCTGCCACTGGCGAGGTGATTCAGGACCAGACACTGCAGCTGAAGCGCTGGGTCGAGCACTACTCTGAGCTATACGCCAGGGACAATGTGGTTACCGAAGATGCCCTGAGCGCCATTGAGTGTCTGCCTGTGTTAATGGAGCTCGACAGCGAACCGACCCTGGAAGAACTCAGCGATGCCCTAGACTCCCTTGCTTCTGGTAAAGCTCCTGGCAAAGATGGCATTCCTGCTGAGACCTTGAAGTGCTGCAGAGGTAGCCTGCTCATGGAGCTGCATGAAATTCTCTGCCTCTGCTGGGAAGAAGGAGAGGTGCCACAGGACATGAGGGATGCCAACATCGTCACACTGTATAAGAATAAAGGTGACAGGGGCGACTGCAACAACTACCGTGGAATCTCCCTCCTCAGTATTGTCGGAAAGCTGTTTGCTCGAGTCGCATTGAAGAGGTTCCAAGTACTTGCAGAGAGAGTCTATCCAGAATCACATTGCGGATTCAGAGCTGGCAGGTCCACCATCGACATGGTCTTTTCCCTCAGACAACTGCAGGAGAAATGCAGGGAACAGAAGCAGCCACTCTTTGTAGCCTTCATAGATCTGACGAAGGCCTTCGACCTCGTCAGCAGGGATGGCCTGTTCAAGATCCTCCCCAAGATCGGATGCCCACCTAGGCTCCTCAGCATCATCAGATCTTTCCACGAGAACATGAGTGGCACCGTGGTCTTTGATGGCCTAACATCAGACGCCTTTGACATCCGAAGTGGAGTAAAGCAGGGCTGCGTACTGGCTCCAACCCTATTCGGGATTTTCTTCGCAGTTATGCTGCGGCACGCCTTCGGATCTGTCACGGAAGGCATTTACCTCCGGACCACGGTCGGATGGAAAGCTCTTTAACCTCGCCAGGCTGAGAGCCAAGACAAAGGTTCGGCTGAGGTGTCTGCACGGACTTCCTCTTTGCCGACGACGCAGCAGTCACTGCCCACTCAGCTGAAGACCTCCAACGGCTCATAACCCGCTTCAGCGAGGCCTCTCAGGCTTTCGGACTCACCATCAGTCTGAAGAAAACACAAGTCATGGGACAAGGAGTGGACTCCCCACCTGACATCGGCATCTCTGATTCCAAACTGGAAGTCGTTCACGACTTCGTGTACCTGGGCTCCACAATCTCTGACTCCCTCTCTCTTGATACGGAGCTAAACAAACGCATCGGTAAGGCATCTACTACCATGTCCAAACTGACAAAGAGAGTGTGGGCCAACAATAGGCTTACTGAGTATACTAAGATTCAGGTTTACAGATCCTGTGTCCTGAGCACTCTCCTTTATGGCAGCGAGTCTTGGACACTCCGCGCCCGTCAGGAATGACAGCTGAATGCCTACCACATGCGCTGCCTTAGACACATCTTGGACATCACCTGGCAGGACAAGGTGACAAACAACAACGTCTTGGGGAGAGCAAGAATCACCAGCATGTACACAATGCTGAAACAGAGACGAATGCGCTGGCTCAGGCACGCTGTGCGAATGGGCGACGGCAGGATCCCGCAAGGATCTCCTGTACGGAGAGCTGAGGCAGGGAAAGCGTACCAGCAGGCCAAGCCCCAGCTACGGTACAAAGACGTATGCAAAAGGGACCTGAAAGCCATGGACGTCGATCTTGCTATATGGGAGACACTGGCTGCAGACCGTTCAGCCTGGAGGCAGTCTGTTCAACGAGGTCTCTCCAAGTTCGAGGAGTCACTTGCCAAGGAATCGGAGGCAAAGAGACAGAGAAGGAAAGCCGGTAGCCAGGAAGACAGACCAGAATCGGACTTCGTTTGTGCTCGGTGTGGGATGGATTGCCACTCTCGGATTGGCCTCATCAGTCACACCAGACGCTGCACCAGGATTGACAACTAGGGCGCAACTCCATAGTCTCCCGAGACTGAAGGATGCCTACTACTACCTAAAGTAGTGCACGAGTTATTGTGTTGTCAGACGAGGATACAGAAAATAGACGCTGTGAATTATAGGACGCCTGGGCAAAGCGAGCGATGCGTAATTTGCCGTCTGGGGTTCGACATCTAGTGTACCGTGGAGAGGTCCATGGAGATTTTTTGTAGGTACAGATAGCATTATGGAGATGTTACCGTAGGACACGCGGAGCGTGTCCCGTTGGTGGGGGGGGTGTTGGCGGCGACGCAGTGTGTATTGGCGTTTGGACGCCGAGTGTAGAGCATGGTCGTGTATTGGCGTTTAGACGCCGGGTGTAGTGCATGGTTGTGTATTGGCGTTTGCACGCTGGGGTGTGTAGTGTAATGCACGTGTAGTGGCTTATTAATCGCCAGTGGGGTGAGTAGTGTAATATGTGTAGTTGCTTATTAAACGCCAGCGTAATGCATAGTATTTACTGTAGTGAAATGTGCATGTTTTGACTGTTAATATCATGGATGTAGTATAGTGCATGACATTGTTGGCATTGTAGCACCAAGGTGTAGCATGTGTATCGTTACTGGTTGTCGTAACGCCGGGTGTATTGTAGATATTAGCGTTAAAGTATGTTAACGCAGGTGGTAGAGTGTGGTGGGTGGCCACTACACAAGAGATTATACCTGACGAGTGTGGGTCAGGTAATTAACGGATTACCAGAGAAAAGGGAGAGTGTGTGTTGCATGTGGTTATTTATTGGTGTTATTGGTGGTGATGTCTCGTGGTGTTTTTAGGACGTCGCATGTGGGAGGGCGTTGGAGACGCCGTGTGTGGTGTTGATGGCGTTGGGGACGCTGTGTGTTGTGTTGATGGCCTTGGAGTCGCCGAGTGTTGATGGCGTTGGGGACGCCATTGGGTGGTGTAGTGTAGTGGCGTTTGGACACCTGGTATGGAGTGTGGTGTTGTGGAGTATATGGTGGCGCAGGGACGCCAGGTAGTGGTCGGTAAGGTGAGTATCGGTTTAATGTGCTCAGGTGCGTCAGTACGCAGAGCCTGGCTGTTGAGAGACGGTTTTATAATGAGGTAATCAGTGGTTGGGTTGACCAGAGGTGATGGTGTGTCGGAGTGGGTAAGTCTCATGGATAAGATTAGAATGTAGAATTTCAAAATTTCAGGTGTTGGTGGTTGCAGTGGGCGAGCCAAGTAGATATACTAATTTCTCATTAATTAAGTTGTTACAGGAATCTCGCTAGAGGGGAACCAGTGGCAGTATGCTGTTTTAGTGTCATTAGTTGTGAAAATATTTTAATGAGGTATTTATTGTGATAATGTATGTGCATGTATATACTGTATATTACCTCATCGGCACCATTACTGAGTGTTAGGTTTGAGAAGGTCCCCTGGGATCATGTCACAGAGCTTCAGGTAGAGTAGAAGGGAAGCCATGAGGCTACACTCAGTAATTCTAGAAAAAAAGGGGGGAGGAAGTGAAGCCAACGTGACGTTATAGGCGAAATTCGCCCCCTGACATCAAAGCGGGGATAAGGGCCAGCTGCAATGGCTTTGCAGCTGCGCTCAGGCTATAAACGGGGAGAGAGTAAGGAGCCGAGGGGGTGTCATGTAATAATGGGATCGAGCCAGGGGGCTCTGAGGGAATATTTTACAGGTACATCGGTCGGGAAGGTGTGCGTACAGATGGACATAGAGTAATGTGCTACAGCTGTGGTGAGTACAGCAAGGAAGGATGACCAGAGAGCTGTGAAGTGTCTACAGCGTTCTGGGGATGGTGCCCTAGAACAAGATGGCAGCATGGATCCGAGGGAACAATGCCCCGGGGGTAGGAATCTCCGTTGCTCTGGAGGCCAGGATCACGTTTGCTCAGAGCAACGATGCTCAGAGCAACGATGGTGACAACATTCACCAGGCTGGACAGCCTGGGTTTTGTCTGGGTCATGGAGGATCTATGACCTAACAACCATGGGACACGAAGACAAGAGAAGTGAGGTTGCCAATTGTGGAGGAGGCCAGTGAAACATAGTGTGATCATTGTAAGCCATTATGTCAACAGTACAGGGCAAGATGTTAAATTGTTATTAACTTGTTACTAAGGATGAAGAACCTTAGATATATATGTGGTGTGTATATATTAATGACTAGTGTCATTTCTGTTTAAGTGCCAGCATTCTGGTCCATGTAATTTTATTGTTATGTTTGTATGTAATTATATGTCAGCAGTTTAGGTATATGTGCATTGTTGAAGATGGGAAAAAATATTACAGACTATTTTACCTGTGCTATGATGTGAATATAATGTATATGTTGTAGAAGTGTTGAGAGTCATGTCGGGGAAAATTTTAAATTAGTTCATCGTGTGCATGATGAACTTATTGGATGAATTTTTAGTTGTACATATATGGTGGGTGCATCCTCCAGGTCCTTGCACCAATGGAACCATTGCAATGATGCATATGGGGACATATGTGTGTTTAAGGAAGGGAGTGGTGTTGTACTCCAAAAGTTAGTAGGGATTATTAGCTAGAGGATCATTACTACAACACTTAACGAATGATGGCTGGAAGTACATGTTAAGTAGACAGACTATGGATCACATATCTAAGAAAGGTCAAGGGATTAAGACCGCAGCTGCTTAGCCAAACTAATACAGCCTCTACCACAGGGGGAACCGGGCCACACACAGCAGGATGCTCTGCAGCCACCCCAACACCCAGCACATCTGGGACCCGAGGCGAGGACACAGGGCCAGGCGCTTCAGCTGAAGACGAGGGAGAAGAGAGCGACGCCTCACATTAAGCACCAGGAAGGCTCACAGGAGCAGCAGGGACATCGACAGGATCCGGTAGATCAACCAACTGCAGTGCAAACCCCGGAGGAGGGTCCGCAACAACCGGAGTAATGACGGGCGACGCAGGGAGAGCCGCATCAGTGAACCGGACATCCACCCCCTCACCCCCGGAGTCCTCCTCCAGAGGGAGCGCCGGGAAATCCTCTTCACGGAATAAGTTGACGGGAGCAACAGGATCTGCAGTGCACCCGGCAGCCTGATGCCCCAACATGCCACACCGGAAACAAGTACCGCTTTGCCGGGCATAAAACACTCGCACATAGTACCCTAAAAGACGGACAGAGGATGGAATGTCCGACCTCGGTCGCATCCCGAGGGTACGAATGTTGGTCTTCACACCCAAATATTTCCCTGAAGACAGCGAGTTCATCCGCACACTGACGACAGAGCCATACCTCTGGAAGAAACACCAGAGGAGGGTCTCAGGAAACTCCATGGGGGCTCCAAGGATACTCTCATACGTCACTGCACCACTTCGGTTCGAAGTGGCCACAGACCCGTTGCCGTCCTGCAGCTGCAAAGTACGCCCCTTGTACCGTTTGAGAAAGTCACGGTACACTGCCTCTCTCAAAAAAACTTGTTAAACACACGGCAAGCAGTGACCAGCTCAACACCGTAGACGTCCATGACAGGAACCTGGAGCTTGTCACACATGACCAAATCCACGAGAGGGGTATCCCGCACGGCCAGTAAACTCCAAACCTATGGAGCTTACCCCTCACAACAGGTGTAAGATGGCCGCCCATCGCAAAAGCGTCATGTCCACACCACCAGGAAGAGCAGGGAGGGTAGACACACCCACACCCCCTGCCGGCGAAAACGGCAACCACCCCAAACTACCAGAGCGGTCAGGCGATACGTCCTCACCACACGGCAGCTCAGGAGCCACTCACCCAACGGAAAGTGGTTGGCTGTACCAGGAAGGCAGTAGTCTGATAGGCAACAGGAATTTATTATATGTCCTCATATTCCTTCCAAGTGCAATACAGGCACACTTACTTAGCAATTGTAATTATACAAAACTTAGCAATTGTAATTATACAAAACTTAGCAATTGTAATTATACAAAACTTAGCAATTTTTTATGTTCACTTGACTATGCCTCATTTTCTGAGTATCTAGCTGACAGATACATAGACATTGAGTGTCTTGTCAGCTGACGTGTCTTCCTAGGGTCTCCAGGGGGATGGAGCATAATGCTGAATCATTAAGTGTTTCAAAGTTAATCATTAACTTTATAATAAAATCAGTTAATTTTGTGGAGTTTTCCATCTAATCTTATCCCTTAGTTCAAACATTGGAAAATCAAATTTCATTCAGACCTGAAACTTTTAATAACTCCGAGATTTGGATTGTTTCAAGCCCTTCAGTCTGCATTTCAATGACCGGATCAAACCCTGGGATATTTATTTTCTCGATGTGCTCTTAAGTCAAGATATTTTACAAATGTCCAGATTGGTTACATTTAGTCTAAACCTTATAAAGACGCTGACTTTTATGTTATTTCATTTAAGAAAATAACTGATGCCCTCGCTGAATGTAAAATAAAGTAGTCAAAGTCATGATCAAAAGAGGAGAATCGAACGGTTCCCTGTCAGCCAGTGTCGATTAGTTGATGGATCGCCGACAAATGACGGATGAGGACACATCCTTACACAGCCAATCACACGTTGACATCGCCACACACTGCAACCTTAATCTTAGCACGTCTACAAGTATTTATAATGTGTCATTATATAAATCAATGTAATAGCGGCACCCGACACGATTAAAATATATTCATAATACCATTAAGGGTCCCTATTGACCTTATAGGCAGCTTAGTTATCAGCGCCAAAACTATATGAATGGAAGCGATACTATCTGGAAAAAAAGTGTGAATAGCTGAGCATTACCCACATTACTGCGAGTACTCAGTAAACCTTTGAATACAACTGGCTGTCATCCGACCCTCCTGGCTGCTTGTCACTGGCTTCAGGGGGTAAGTAAGTAATTATCAAAAGGCGGCACCAAACTGGGAAGGCTATGTAGCACCACCAAATACGCAAAATAATCAGAGGGCGCTAAATATCACCAAGGATGCCAATACGAGAACAAAAACGCATAAGGCGAACGATATCAAAAGTATCCAAGTCACCAAGAATTCTATCGAGGGACAGGTGACCGCGAGGGGAGGTTGGAAAGCATGACACACGCTCGTCCTGGAAGTCAGGACATTCAAGAAGGACATGCACGACCGTAAGAGGGACAATGCAACTAGGACAATAAGGAGCAGGGCGGCGCTCCATCAAGTGACCATGGGTTAAGCGAGTATGGCCAATATGCAACCTCGCCAGAGCTGTTTCCCACCGCCGGTTACGGTGGAAGGAGGACGGCCACGAGGAAACACAACATTTAAGAGTACGTAGCTTGTTACCAGTAACAGACAACCAAGAAGCCTGCCAACGGTTAAGGACTGAGGAATGGATAACCGGGTAAAAGTCGGAATACGGAATGCCTTTACGAGAGATGGGACAAGAGCGGACAGCTTCGTTGGCGGCAGCATCCGCACGCTCATTTAAAGACACACCAATATGGCTGGGAACCCAACAAAACTCAACCGACTTAAATTTACTGTGAACGAGAAACAGCCAATGCTGGATCTCGACAACTACTGGATGAACCAGATTAAAGGACCCGAGAGCCATGAGGGCACTACGAGAGTCAACAACAACCACAAAGGAAGACTGACAACGAGAAAGCAGGAGACGAAGAGCATAGAGAATAGCATAAAGTTCCGCTGTAAAGATGCTAGTCTCCGGAGGCAAGCGACACATATAAGTGCGATCAGGAAAAACAACAGAGTAGCCAACACCGTCCGCTGACTTAGACCCATCGGTGAAGACAGAAACGGAGCGGGAGTGAGAAGAAAAGTGCTCGAGGAAAAGGCGTTTTAGAACCGTAGGAGGGGTAAAAGCTTTAGTGATACGGGTCAAGGATGTACAAAACCGCGGAAGAGGGACCCTCCACGTGGCCAAAGAAGGAACAACACGAGGAGAAACATCAGAAATACGAACGGAAAGAGAATCCTGTAGGCGAGATAACCGGACAGAAAGAGGGAGGTGGTGAAGAGGAACACTAACCGCAGGAGGGGTAAAAGTTAAAGCACGACAGAGGCGAGAGGAAGGATGTTGCAAGGACCGCGCAAGATAGCGAAGACAGTAGCGATCACGGCGGTCCTGGAGAGACAGGAAGCCAGTGTCAACATACAAGCTAAGGATGGGAGTCGAACGAAAGGCACCAGAACTGAGGCGCAACCCAGTATGGTGCAAAGCATCATGATGGCGAAGAGTAGGAGGAGAAGCAGACGAGTAAGCAGGGCAACCATAATCGAGCTTAGACAGGACGAGAGAGGAATGTAAAGCAAGGAGAGTGCGCCTATCTGCCCCCCAAGAAGTATGGGACAAGACCCGAAGGAGGGTAAGGGCCTTCGAGCACTCAACACGGAGGTAAGAGATATGGGGAGACCAAGACAAACGAGTGTCAAGGAATAACCCCAAAAGCTTCGCGGAATCTTTGTATTCAAGGGGATGACCATAAAGTGACAAAGAGGGACGAAGAACAACCCGTTTCCGCGTAAAAGTCATGGCACAAGTCTTAGAAGTAGAGAACTTGAAGCCATGACCTGTGGCCCAAGACGACACGGCATCAATTGCAAGTTGAAGCCGGCGTTGAAGGAGAGGCGAATCATCACCCTGACAAAAAAGGGTAAGATCATCGACATAGAGAGCGGAGAAGACACCAGAAGGAAGAGAGGAAAGAAGACCATTGAGGGCAACCAGAAAAAGAGTAGTGCTCAGAACACTACCCTGGGGCACACCTTCGTATTGCTGAAAAGAGGGAGAGAGCGCGGTACCAAGGCGCACCCGAAAGGAACGACGAGAGAGGAAGCTGCGGAGAAAGAGAGGGAGATGACCACGAAGGCCAAAAGAATGAAGTTGAGATAGGATATGATAACGCCAAGTGGAGTCGTAAGCCTTTTCTATGTCAAAAAGGACGGCAACAACGGAGGTCTTCGCAGCAAATGCAGTACGAATATAGACCTCCAAGTTCACCCGGACATCTGTCGTGCTGCGTCACTTGCGGAAACCAAATTGAGAAGGGGAGAGGAGGTGATGTTGTTCCAGGAACCATATCAGACGAACGTTAACCATACGTTCAAAGAGTTTGCAGACACAACTTGCGAGAGCAATAGGGCGAAAGTCCTCAGGGGAAGTACCCAGAGACCCCGATTTGCGAACAGGGAGGACAACGGCATCGAGCCAGTCCTCAGGGACTGACGACGACTCCCAGATCCGATTATACAGACTCAGTAAATACTGAGACGTGCTCGGAGGGAGATGGGGAAGCATCTCATAATGAATACCATCGGAGCCAGCCGCCGTAGAACCGCAGAGGGCCAGGGCAGAACGAAGTTCAGAGAGAGAGAAGGGATCATTATAGGGAAGCTGAAGATGAGTGCAGAAATCTAAAGGACGAGACTCAATGACAGGTTTACGAAGAAGGAAAGATTGGGGAAGATGAAGACCAGAGCTAACAGAAGAAAAGTGGGAACCCAGTTCGGAAGCGACCTGCAACGGGTCCGCCACAAGAGTATCCTGGAGGTGAAGGACCGGTGAAACATTGGGAACGAACTTACCCGCTATCTTGCGGATACGCTTCCAGATCTGGGCCAGAGGGGTTTCGGACGTAATTGTTGAGACATAAGATGCCCAACATTCACGTTTAGCCATACGGATGGCCCTACGGGCCACCGCACTCGCTTTCCGAAAGAAAAGAAAAGAATCGGTCGTCTGCCTACGGCGGTGCCTCTTCCAGGCTGCACGCTTACAGCGGACAGCCCGAGCACAGTCCGCATTCCACCAGGGAACGCACTTCCGTGGACCCCGAGAGGAAGAGCGAGGAATAGAGCGGAGGGCAGCGTTAAAGACAGTGTCATGAAAAAGGAGGAGAGCGCGAGAGAGAGGCAGAAGGGAGAGGTCAGAGAGAGCAGCACTGATGGTAAATAGGGTCCAGTCTGCCTTAGCAAACTGCCACCTAGGGAAAGAGAGGGAAGGGCGAAAAGAGAAAAAGGAAACAAGGATGGGGAAATGATCACTTCCATGGAGGTCATCAAGAACCTGCCACGTGAAATCTAAGTAAAGAGAAGAAGAGCAGAGAGAAAGATCAAGACAAGAAAGGGTGCGAGTCCGAGAGTCCAAATGAGTGGGCTCACCAGAATTCAGAAGAGACAGGGAAGAAGAGAGGAGAAACGGCTCAAGGAGGCGACCCCGGGTATTCGTCAGAGCGTCACCCCAAAGAGAATGACGACAATTGAAGTCACCCAGCAGGAGCACAGGCTCCGGCAAGGAGTCTAGGTGGTGTTTCAAATCAGGAAGAGAGAGCGGGACATTCGGGGGGAGATAAATGGAACAAACTGTGTACCATTTCCCCACAAAGATACGAGCAGCAGAACAATGGAGAGGCGAAGGAAAAAGTAAAGGAACAAAGGGAACATCAGCCCGAATCAAGAGAGCAGAAGAATTAGAAGCCCCAGCAATGGCTGGGGGGGGGGGAGAGAAAGGAATAGCCACGAAAACGACCAGGACGAGCACCAAGCATTGGCTCCTGGAGACAGACACAAAGGGGCGAAAACCGCGAAATCAGAAGTTGGAGTTCGAGGAAATTGGCGTAATAACCTCGAACGTTCCATTGAAGAATGGACAACGACGAGAAGAGAAAGGACAAAAACAGAGAACAAGGAAGAAACAAAGGCGAAAGAGCAACAGAGCACGTTAAAGAATATCAGGGTCGGGATCAGGGTCAGCAAAGTCAGGGTTAGGGGGCATGGGTAAACTGAGCAAAGACGGAGGGAAGGAAACGGGAGAACAGAGCAGAGGTGGGCGGGCAGGGTCTGGAGGAGGAGGAGGAGGAAGAGGAGGAGACAACGGAGAGGAGCCGTCAAGGACAGCAGCAGGAGGAGGGGGAGTAGAAAGAGGGGAGTGCACCCCAGCAAGAGCAGCAACCGAAAGGGAAGCAGGGGCCAAAGAAACCTCCATAGCAGGAACAGGGGGCGCAAGCACTGAAACGGGAGGGGAAGGAGCAACAGAGCCAGAAGGAGGAGCTGAGGAAGAAAGCGAAGCCTTCTTACCCGCCGGGGAAGAGGAAGGAGAGGAGCCAGGCTTACGCTTCTGACTTAAAGAGACCGGTGTCCCAGCAACTACGTACCGGGCAACGGATTCCAGTGTCTCAACAGGAGAAGCCGAACGAGAGCACACACGACGGCCGTTAGGAGAGCGATGGACATCCGCCCGCACCGACAGGCGGTGGGGAGAGCCGATAGATGGAGGAAGAGGATGGGAAGGAGGACCGGAGGGGGACGAGGAAGAAGACACAGAAGACACGACAGACCGGGTAGAAGGAAGGGGAACCCCAGACAGAGGACCAGGAGGAGGATCCTTCGGGAGAGAACCCAAAGGAACAGAGGAGGGGGCAGGGGGCGCATCAGGGTCCAAGGCCCGGAAACGGTTGTGAGTCTGAGGAAGGCGGGAAGGACGAGGAGAGGAAGAGCGCAACACGCGAGCATAAGAGATATTAGCATAAGGCGGGAGCCGGCGAACCTGGCGCCTCGCCTCAGGAAAAGATAAACGCTCCCGGTGCTTCAGGTTGAGGACGGCTGCCTCAAGCTTGTAATGGACACACGCACGGGAGAAGGTAGGATGGGCCTCACCGCAGTTGAGGCAACGAGCCTGGGGAGAAGTGCACTCCGACTTAGAGTGACCTTCGCCACCACACAAAGGACAGAGAGAGACAGTCCCGGAGCAGCGGAGGGCACCATGCCCAAACCTCCAGCACTTGTTGCAGAGCCGAGGAGAAGGAATGTACTCCTGGACAGAGCACCTGGCACCAGCAAGAATGACAGAGGGTGGAAGGGTCCTACCATCAAAGGTAATCTTCACAACCCGGAGGGGTTGACGGCGACTACCACGAGGGGGACGAGTAAACGTGTCCACCTGGAGAATAGAATGGCCCTGGGCAGCGAGGATATGTCGAATATCGTCGTGGCAGTCGCGCAGGTCCCGAACACCGGTTGCAACATGGGGCGGGAGCAAAATAGTGCCAACACTGGCATTCAACTGAGCGTTCTTCGAGACCCGAACGGGGGTCTCGCCAAGGCAGGATAAGGCAGCCAAGCGGGAAGCAGCATCCTGAGAAGGAGCAGCAACGACACGTGTACCGAGACGAGTGGGGTTGAAAGTAATGGAGGCATCCACGGAATCAATGAGATGTCGATGAAGGGAGAAATCGTCAGGAGGCGCAGAATCAAGAGGGAGGAGATCAAAATATTTGGCCCACGAAGCGGGACCAAACAAGGCTTGATAGGTAGCAGAACTGGAAGGAATCGAGCGAGGGCGGCCGTGACGAGGACGGCGGTGAGAACCCCCAGAGAGAGAGGGGTTAAAAGGTGCAGTAGTTACAACTAGAGAAGGAGCCGCGCCAGGGGACGAGGTAGTCACCACTGGGGGCTTGGGGCTCGACCCAACCACAGAGGAGGGAGGGGAGCCAGGGGAAGGAGTCAGAGAGGCCAAAGGAGGAGCAAGGTCGGGGCCCAATGCAGCGGAGGCTACAGAGCCCGGTCTTCCAATACGGACCGACTCGGGGGCTTGGTCGCCCCCCCCCCCACGAGCCTGAGAAGGTAAGTCAGAAGCAGCCGAAACAGGAGTTATCATCTTGACGAAAAGAAGAATTCACTCACGAATGTGCCCCCACACCCACCATGGAGCCACAATTAGAGGCAGGACACCCAACAAGAAGCTATCGCCGATCTTGTCGGGGCCTCCTAGGGGTGCGTCGTGAGTATACGCCCCACAAACGCCACCTTAAGAAACCGACAGTCCGTCGAGATCGGGTTCAGTGACGAAGTGGGGATTGACAATAAAAGGTTCCCCTCGCTCTCGACGTCGGGTACTGCAGTTCTACGGGTGCATGAGTATGCCTCCTCAAGCACCCGGGCGTCAAAATAGAAGAATTCCATGGAAGAACCAGAACGAGCAAAAGGTCGGCAGGAAACGGCAAGCAGATAAGAGAAGAGGGGGGAGAAAAACGAAACAGAAGGAAAAGGAAAAGGTGCCCAGCAGAATTGGAGAGGACGGCAGCAGGAGCACAAGGCTAGAAAAGGACCGAGGACTGTCCTAAGGAGCATCACACTCCGGCAGCCGCCCACGAAGCCCCCACACGGCGACAACGAGCTGAGCGGGGAGGGGGGGTTACTATTGTGTTGTGTGATTATCTTGGGGGCAGATAGCTGTAATGGTTCTCAAAGTTTTGTGTAATGACTCACGTTGTATAGTAATCCTGACAGAGTGAACCTTCAGTTCGAGTGCTTGAATGATGCTACTTATCATTGCTTAAATATATTTTGATTGACTTCTTTAAATTTTCTTAATTTGGTTCCCTAGAACTTTGTGGGTTGAGGCGAGAAAGCCTCTGAGTTTACTTATTACATATGCGTACCTGGTTAGAGTAGGTACATAGAACAAGATTATGATACAGATGAAACATAGTAATAATGACCTTTTGATCACATCTTTGATAATTTTTTGATACAGACAAGTTCTATTCCTTGTCTTGTATATAAAGAACTAGTATGAATGGTGGCAGCACTTTCTACTTCTACCTTTGTACCTCTACCACTACCCTTAGTCATCTCCGTACTCTCTCTCCGCCTTTCTCCCACTTTCCCTTTCCACAATTTAGAGCAGGACGGCGCTCCATTAAGTAACCGTGAGTTAAGCGTGTATGGCCAATACGCAACCTCGCCAGAACCGTTTCCCAACCGTCGGTTACGGTGGTAGGAGGAAGGCCAGGAGGACATGCGACTCTTAAGAGAACGCAATTTGTTACCAGTAACAGAAGACCAACAATCCTGCTAACAAGTAAGGATGGAGGAATGAATAACTGGGTAAAAGTCTGAATAAGAAACACCTTTACGGGAAATGGGACAAGAGCAAACAGCTTCCCTAGCGGCAGCATCCGCACGCTCATTTAAAGACACACCAATATGGCTGGGAATCCAGCAAAACTCAACTGACTTAAATTTACTGGAAATAAGAAACAGCCAATGCTGAATCTCGACGACCACTGGATGGAGCAGATTAAAGGACCCGATAACCATGAGGGCACTACGAGAGTCAATGACAACCACGAAGGAAGATTGACAACGAAACAGAAGGAGACAAAGAGCATAGAGAATAGCATAAAGTTCAGCTGTGAAGATGCTTGTCTCTGGAGGTAGGCGACACATATAAGTGTGGTCAGGAAAAACAACAAGAGTAGCCTACACCGTCTGCAGACTTAGACCCATCGGTATGGTGGAAACGGTGCAGGAGTGCGAAGAAAAGTGCTCAAGGAAAAGGCGTTTCAGAACCGTAGAGGGAGTAAAAGCTTTAGTGATGTGGGTCAAGGATGTACAAAACTACAAAAGGGGGACTCTTCATGGGGGCAAGGAAGGAACAACAAGAGGAGAAACATTAGATATACGAACTGAAAGAGAAACCTGTGAGCGAGATAACCAGACAGAAAGAGGGAGGTGGTGAAGAGGAACAGGAACCGCAAGAGTTAAAGCACGACAGACGAGAGGAAGGATGTTGCAAGGACCACGCAAGATATCGAAGACAGTAGTGATCACTGCGGTCCTGGAGAGATGGGAAGCCAGTGTCAACATACAAGCTGAGGGCAGGAGTCGAACGAAAGGCACCAATGCTGAGGCGCAACCCAGTATAGTGCAAAGCATCAAGACGGCGAAGAGTAGAAGGAGAAGCAGACAAGTAAGCAGGGCAACCATAATCGAGTTTAGACAAGACGAGAGAGGAATGCAAAGCAGGGAGAGTGCGCCTATCCGCTCCCCAAGAGGTATGGGACAAAACCTTATGGAGGGTAAGGGCCTTAGAGCATTCAACTCTGAGGTAAGCGATATGGGGTGACTAAGACAAACGAGTGTCAGAGTGTCGAAAGCTTAGCGAAATCCCTGAACACATGGGGATGGCCATAAAGTCACAAAGAAGGACGAAGAACGATATGCTTCCGAGAAAAAGTCATAGCACAAGTCTTAGACGTAGAGAACCTGAAGCCATGATTGGTGGCCCAAGACGACACGGCATCAATCTCAAGTTGAAGCCATCGTTGAAAGAGGCGAATCATCACCCCGACATGAAAGGGTAAGATCGTCGACATAGAGAGCGGAGAAGACGCCAGAAGGAAGAGAGCAAACAAGACAATTGAGGGCAACCAGAAAAAGAGTAGTGCTCAGAACGCTACTTTGGGGCACACCTTCGTATTGCTGAAAAGAGGCAGAAAGAGTGGCACCAAGCCTCACTCGAAAGGAATGACGAGAGAGGAAGCTTTGAAGAAAGAGAGGCAGACGACCACGAAGGCCAAAAGAATGAAGTTGGGACAGAAAATGATATCGCCAGGGGGTGCTGTAAGCCTTTTCTAGGTCAAAAAGGACGGCAAAAACGGAGGTCCTCGCAGCAAACGCAGTACGAATATAAACCTCCAAGTTCACCAGGATATCAGTTGTGCTGCGGCATTTGCGAAAACCAATTTGAGAAGAGGAGAGGTGGTGATAGTGTTCTAAGAACTACATCAGACGAACGTTATTCATACGTTCAAAGAGTTTGCAGACAACTCGTGAGATCAATAGGGCGGAAGTCCTTAGGGGATGGCCCAAGAGACCCTGGTTTCCAGAAAGGAAGGACAACGGTATCGACCCAGTCCTCAGGGACTGACGAGGACTCCCAGACCCGATTATACAGACTCGGTAAATACTAAGACCTGCACGGACGGAGATGGCGAAGCATCTCATAATGAATTCCATCGGGGCCTGCCGCCGTAGAATCACAGAGGGCAAGGCCAGATTGAAGTTCGGAGAGAGAGAAGGGATCGTTATAGCTAAGTCGGAGATGGGTGTAGAAATCCATAGCACGAGATTCAAAAACAGGTTCATGAAGAAGGAAAGATTGTGGAAGATGAGAGCCAGAGCTAACAGATGAAAAGTTGGAACCCTGTTCGGTCGTGACCTGCAACGGGTCCGCCACAAGAGTACCACGGAGGTGAAGGACTGGCGAGACATCAGGAACGAACTTACCTGCTATCGTGCGGATACGCCTCCAGATCTGTGGCAGAGGAGTTTCGGACGTAATGGTGAAGACATAAGACATCCAACATGCACATTTAGCGATACGGATAGCCCTACGGGCCACCGCACTCGCCTTCCGAAACAAAAGAAAAGACTCAGCCGTCTGACGGCGGCGGTGTCTCTTCCAGGCTGCACGCTTGCAGCGGACAGCCCGAGCACAGTCCACATTTCACCAGGGAACGCACTTACGTTTCCCCCGAGAGGAAGAGCAAGAAATAGAGCGGAGGGCAACGTCGAAGACGGTGTCATGAATATGGAGACAGCGAGGGAGAGGCAGAAAGGAGAGGTCAGAGAGAGCAGCACTGAGGGTAAATAGGTGACAGTCCGCCTTAGCAAACTGCCCCCTAGGGAAGGAGAGGGGAGGGTGAAAAGAGAAAAAAGTAACAAGGATGGGGAACTGGTCACTGTCATGGAGGTCATCAAGAATCCGCCACGAGAAATCGAAGTAAAGCGACGACGAGCAGAGAGAAAGATCAAGACAGGAAAGGCTGCGAGTCCGAGAGTCCAAATTAGTGGGCTCACCGGAATTCAGAAGAGACAGGGAAGAAGAGAGGATGAACGTTTCGAGAAGGTGACATCGGGTGTTTGTCAGAACATCACCCCTATGGGTATGTCGACAATTGAAATCCCTCAGCAGGAGCACAGGCTCTAGCAAAGACTCCAGTAGGTGTTTAAGATCAAGAAGAGAAAGCGGGACATTTGACAGGAGATAAATGGAACAAACCGTGTACCATTTACTCACGAAGACACGGGCAGCAGAACATTGGAGAGGCGGCGGAAAAAGGAGGGGGTCAAAGGGAACATCAGAACGAATCAAGAGAGCAGTAGAGTTATGGATCCCCACAAAAGCGGGAGATGAGGGGGGGGGGGAGGGGAGAGAAAGGAATAGCCACGAAAGCGACCAGGACGAGCTCCATGCAACGGCTCCTGGAGACAGACACTCAGGGGCGAAAACTTCAAAATCAGAAGTTGCAGTTCATGGATATTGGGCATAATGTCCACGAATATTTCATTGAAGAATAGACATCGATGAAGAGAGAATGGACAGCAACAGAGTACAATGAGGAAACAAAGGAAGAAAAAAAGAACACTACATGCTAAGTAAGCTCAGGATCAGGGTCAGCGAAGTCATGGTTAGGGGGTATGGGTAAACTGAATAAGGATGGAGGGAAGGGAGTGGTAGGATATACCAAAGGCGGATGGACAGGGTCCGGAGAAGGAGACAACAGAGAGGGGCAGTCAAGGACAGCAAGAGGAGGAAGGGCAGAAACCGGGGGGAGTACCTCATTAAGGGCAGAAACCGAGAGGGAAGCAGGAGCCAAAGAAACCTCCATAACAGGAACAGGAGGCCGACAACCGAAATGGTAGGGGACGGAACGATGGAGTCACAGGGTGGGGGACGAGGAAGAAAGGGATGCCTTCTTACCCGCTGGGGAGGAGGGAGGAGAAGAGCCAGGCTTACTTTTCTGACTCAGAGACAGGTGTTCCATCAAGAACAGAGGCGGTGGGCTTGTCCGGATCTAAAGCCTGGAAACGATAGTGATACTGAGGAAGGTGGGAAGGCCGAGGAGAGGAAGAGCGCAACACGCAAACATAAGAGACACCAGCGAAAGGGGGTGGGGGGGAGACGGCAAACTTGGCGCCTCGCCTCATGAAAATACAAACTCTCCTGGTGTTTCAAGTTCGGGACGACTGCCTTAAGTTTGTAGAGGATACACGCGCGGGAGAAGGTAGGGTGGGCCTCACCATAATTTAGGCAGCGAGCCTGGGGAGAAGTGCACTCCAACTTAGAGTGACCCTCGTCCCCACACACAGGACAGAGAAAGACAGTACCGGAGCAGTGGAGGGCTTCATGCCTAAACCTCCAGCACTTATTACATAGCCGAGGAGAGAGACTGTACTCCTGGACAGATAGCCTGGCACCAGAAAGAATGACAGGCCAGAAGTGTGGGGAAATCTGGCTCTAGTTTAATACTAATAAAATGTATAATTCTATAAATGCAAAACAATGATTAAATCTAAGATAGCTCGAAGGACCAGAATACATTATTAAATGAGAGAATCAGTGACTAATGGATCTCTATGATTATATGTGAATAAATTCTATTAAGCAATAACTGTAAATTCTATTCATGTTAGAACCACCTTCCTATGACACTTTAGGGGGGGGGGGTCTTCTTTGAGGTTAGTCTGTGTGTGTAACATATATTATGTAATAATAATACTGATAATATGTCACCATTGTGACATATTATCTGGTGCTGCTGGTGATTTTTGGAAGAGAAGCTTCCACCATTTGATCGCACCTTGCATATACATTAACTGAGATAATAAAGCCGATCGCTGTAGTAATCTGAAACTGCTGATAATATGAGTCGTCACTCTTGTGATTTTTAACATGTTTACACACTAGGTTACTTTTAACATACGTCAAGATACCGACATTATATGAACCAACATTTGAGAAACTACATAGCCTGAGAGTTTGGGTGGGGTTTTATTTTTTGTGGTTGCAGTGTATGATTTCTGCAGGCCCAGTACATCAATGTTGTTGGTAACAGCGTACATCATTAGATCAAACAGCCTCCTTCACACGCTTCTCACATTCCACGTGAGAAATTTAAGAGTGAGTTGGTTGTGGGTAATTGTATTCATAAACCTGACGAAGAGAAGCGTTTACAAGGTTCACAACTGCAGACTATTGTGTACAAGTGACAATTGTTGACAGTCATCAATGGCAAAGAGGTCTTTCATCTGTTTCAAGGTCAGCTGGTTGCCTGCACCTTTCCTAGCTTGTACAATCATTTCATGTTCATCAGGATTCATAGGGACACAAGCGGTATTGTTTGGAAAAGAGTTCTTGAACGCATTTGCTAATTACAGTTAAGACACTCGGTTTTTCATGTTTCACTCGCCACAGCGGTACTTACAGCACTGGAGGTGAAGTCAATACTTGCTTGAGACGTGTCAACACTTACATCACTGGAAGGCATTTCACTAGAGACTTGGACGTTCACTTCACTCCTCGGGATGTCGAGAGGATCGCTTGAATACTGTCTCATTTTGTCCATGTGGATCTTAGCATAAATGCTGATGAGACCATTTTCAATCTTCGTGAGTGTTTCTTGGAGCTTATTGACTGTAATTTCTATTTTACTCATGCGAGCTGGAAGTTCTAACACCTCCCTCTGTAGGCTGGCGTCAGGCTTCCCAGGTAGGCGAGGGAAGGTTGAAAGGCTGTTGGTGTCAGGAACGGTGGTGGGGTCATCCCGAGCTGGGCCAGGCTGGTGTAGTGGTGGGATCATCCCGGATGGAGGGGTTGACTGGGGAGGTGGGGGGGCTGCCCCACTGTGCTGTGCGGGGGAGGCCGCTTGTCACAGTCCTTGTGCCAGGCGGTCACACCCTCCCGCAACCACCTGGAACACTTGTGCTTGGTGGCTGAGGATGTGGTCTCATCGGTCCCAAGGGCGTGGTCTTTATTGGGGCATTCTTTAGTGAGATGATTGTCTGCACACAAGGCACAGGTCACTGAAGATTGACAGTGCTTGACTATGTGACCAAAGTGTTGACAATTAAAACACATGACAGCTGAGGACATCCAGGACGTTATGGGACAGGCTGGTCAGTAGGGGCATAGGAACGTGTGATAACTGGAGGGCGGCGCCTCGTTGTCCCAGATGACGACAATCCTGTTTAGTGGCTTCCCTCCAGACTTGATGCGTCTTGCACTGTACACACCTGGTAGTTCTTTCGCATGGGCGATGTCAAGGTCATGAGGGTAGTATGTGACAAAATACTCTTTGTATCTTCTGGACCTCGCAGGAGTCTGCTGTACTGAATGAGATGCCACCCACTTGACCTTGGAGTAGGGCCAAGATGGAATTTTCTTTGGACCTAGCGACATAGGTGAAGGGTGGCGCGTGTCCATGGATTATATGGTCAATGGAGTCAACGAAAGCACCAGGGAGGTCACGTCTCATCCAAGAGTATCTCCCATCACTGGATCCATCAGATGGAAATGCCAGCCTGACATTTATTACGGGGCACTAGAGTAGGTCGTGGTCCCCCCCCCTCCCTTAGGGGGGTTGACATCGGTCGTCTTGACAGAATTATTGGCTTTCGTTAACTGTTTCTCATTTCGTAAGGTATTCCGGCCTTTGTGTACAGTATAATTACCATCCGAGGCTGCTTCATTACTTGAGCTGGTGTCGTCCTCATACACGGCTGTAGTGGGATGGAGTACTTGGCCATACTGTACGCCATGCGGGTTGGTGGCCGAAGTGGACGCAAATGCGTCTGAAGCATTTTGGGAAGGGTCAATGTGGGTGTCCCCAGAAGGCGGGAGGAAAGTGACCATAGTTGCCAGAGTCACAACATGAAGTGACAAGACACACCAGCTATCACAGAGTAGCACTTAAGGCTACAGCTTGAACCCAGAACAACAGCGGCTACTAATCATAGTGCAGATACAATATGAATAGTTCAGACACCATACAAGCAAACGTAGGTGTATTCACGTTCAGCTGGCAACGCTGCTGTGGGTACTGCACTGGTAGTGTGGTTTCGACTGGAGTGGCAGGTGCAATGAGAGTGCCACAATGATACCTACTTTATCCACACATACACACACACACACAAACTTAATAGTCCTCTACACTGTATGTAACACCTGCACTGGTACCACCAATCACTGAGACATCGGTACAGCGGTATGCGAGTCCGTTCGTGCCACCATGTCCAGGCTGTACAAGGGAAATACAGCTTTAGGGTATGGGGCAATAGGGGCTAAAATTTCAGCGCCCAGGGTACCTACTTAGGAGTCTGACTGGGTGTGAGGTAAGGGGAGACAGCCACTTCCCCACTAATCAAGGCGCCAATTCAAAAATATAGTCATTGTTTATCCAGATATCTGGTCAAATCGCACTGCTCACCACTTTGAAACCTAGGTGAAACCTTCCAGTAAGTAAGTAATTATCAAAAGAAGGCACCAAACCGGGAAGGCTATGTAGCACCATCAAATGCGCAAAATAATCAGAGGGCACTAAATATCACCAAGGATGCCAATACGAGAATAAAAACGCATAAGGCGAACGATATCAAAAGTATCCGAGTCACCAAGAATTCTATCGAGGGACAGGTAACCGCGAGGGACGGTCAGAAAGCAAGAAACGCTCGTCCTGGAAGTCAGGACATTCAAGAAGGACATGCACGACCGTAAGAGGGACAATGCAACTAAGACAATAAGGAGCAGGGCGGCGCTCCATCAAGTGACCATGGATTAAGCGAGTATGGCCAATACGCAACCTCGCCAGAGCTGTTTCCCACCGCCGGTTACGGTGAAAGGAGGACGGCCACGAGGAAACACAACATTTAAGAGTACGTAGCTTGTTACTAGTAACAGACAACCAAGAAGCCTGCCAACGGGTAAGGACTGAGGAATGGATAACAGGGTAAAAGTCGGAATATGGAATGCCTTTACGAGAGATGGGACAAGAGCGGACAGCTTCCTTGGCGGCAAAACTCAACTGACTTAAATTTACTGTGAACAAGAAACAGCCAATGCTGGATCTCGACAACTACTGCATGAACCGGATTAAAGGACCCGAGAGCCATGAGGGCACTACGAGAGTCAACAACAACTACAAAGGAAGACTGACAACGAGAAAGCAGGAGACGAAGAGCATAGAGAATAGCATAAAGTTCGCTATAAAGATTCTAGTCTCCGGAGGTAAGCGACACATAAGTGCGATCAGGAAAAACAACAGAGTAGCCAACACCGTCCGCTGACTTAGACCCATCGGTGAAGACAAAAACGGAGTGGGAGTGAGAAGAAAAGTGCTCGAGGAAAAGGCGTTTTAGAACAGTAGGAGGGGTAAAAGCTTTAGTGATACGGGTCAAGGAAGTACAAAACCGAGGAAGAGGTACCCTCCACGGGGGCAAAGAAGGAACAACACGAGGAGAAACATCAGAAATACGAACGGAAAGAGAATCCTGTAGGCGAGATAAACGGACAGAAAGAGGGAGGTGGTGAAGAGGAACAGGAACCGCAGGAGGGGTAAAAGTTAAAGCACGACAGAGGCGAGAGGAAGGATGTTGCAAGGACCGCGCAAGATAGCGAAGACAGTAGTGATCACGGCGGTCCTGGAGAGACAGGAAGCCAGTGTCAACATACAAGCTAAGGATGGGAGTCGAACGAAAGGCACCAGAACTGAGGCGCAACCCAGTATGGTGCAAAGCATCAAGACGGCGAAGAGTAGAAGGAGAAGCAGACAAGTAAGCAGGGCAACCATAATCGAGCTTAGACAGGACGAGAGAGGAATGTAAAGCAAGGAGAGTGCGCCTATCTGCCCCCCAAGAAGTATGGGACAAGACCCGAAGGAGGGTAAGGGCCTTAGAGCACTCAACACGGAGGTAAGAGATATGGGGAGACCAAGACAAACGAGTGTCAAGGAATAACCCCAAAAGCTCCGCAGAATCTTTGTATTCAAGGGGATGACGATAAAGTGACAAAGAGGGACGAAGAACGACCCGTTTCCGCGTAAAAGTCATGGCACAAGTCTTTGAAGTAGAGAACTTGAAGCCATGATCGGTGGCCCAAGACGACACGGCATCAATTGCAAGTTGAAGCCGGCGCTGAAGGAGAGGCGAATCATCACACAGACAGCAAAGGGTAAGATCATCGACATAGAGGGCGGAGAAGACACCAGAAGGAAGAGAGGAAAGAAGACCATTGAGGGCAACCAGAAAGAGAGTAGTGCTCAGAACACTACCCTGGGCAACACCTTCGTATTGCTAAAAAGAGGCAGAGAGAGCGGTACCAAGGCGCACCCGAAAGGAACGACGAGAGAGGAAGCTGCGGAGAAAGAGAGGGGGATGACCACGAAGGCCAAAAGATTGAAGTTGAGATAGGATATGATAACGCCAAGTGGTGTCGTAAGCCTTTTCCAGGTCAAAAAGGACGGCAACAACGGAGGTCTTCGCAGCAAAAGCAGTACGAATATAGACCTCCAAGTTCACCAGGACATCTGTCGTGCTGCGGCACTTGCGGAAACCAAATTGAGAAGGGGAGAGGTGGTGATGGTGTTCCAGGAACCACATCAGACGAACGTTAACCATACGTTCAAAGAGTTTGCAGACAACTTGTGAGAGCAATAGGGCGAAAGTCCTTAGGGGAAGTACCCAGAGACCCCGGTTTGCGAACGGGGAGGACAACGGCATCGAGCCAGTCCTCAGGGCCTGACGACGACTCCCAGATCCGATTATACAGACTCAGTAAATACTGAGACGTGCACGGAGGGAGATGGCGAAGCATCTCATAATGAATACCATCGGAGCCCGCCGCCGTAGAACCGCAGAAGGCCAGGGCAGAACGAAGTTCATAGAGAGAGAAGGGATCATTATAGGGAAGATGAAGATGAGTGGAAAAATCTAAAGGACGACACTCAAGGACAGGTTTACTAAGAAGGAAAGATTGGGGAAGATGAAGACCAGAGCTAACAGAAGAAAAGTGGAAACCCAGTTCGGAAGCGGCCAGCAACGGGTCCGCCACAAGAGTATCATGGAGGTGAAGGACCGGTGAAACATCGGGAACGAACTTGCCCGCTATCTTGCGGATACGCTTCCAGATCTGGGTCAGAGGGGTTTCGGACGTAATTGTTGAGACATAAGTTGCCCAACATTCACGTTTAGCCATACGGATGGCCCTACGGGCCACCGCACTCGCTTTCCGAAAGAAAAGAAAAGAATCGGTCGTCTGCCTACGGTGGTGCCTCTTCCAGGCTGCACGCTTACAGCGGACAGCCCGAGCACAGTCCACATTCCACCAGGGAACGCACTTCCGTGGACCCCGAGAGGAAAAGCGAGGAATAGAGCGGAGGGCAGCGTTGAAGACAGTGTCATGAAAAAGGAGGAGAGCGCGAGAGAGAGGCAGAAGGGAGAGGTCAGAGAGAGCAGCACTGAGGGTAAATAGGGTCCAGTCCGCCTTAGCAAACTGCCACCTAGGGAAAGAGAGGGAAGGGCGAAAAAAGAAAAAGTTAACAAGGATGGGGAAATGATCACTTCCATGGAGGTCATCAAGAACCTGCCACGTGAAATCTAAATAAAGAGAAGAAGAGCAGAGGGAAAGATCAAGACAAGAAAGGGTGCGAGTCCGAGAGTCCAAATGAGTGGGCTCACCAGAATTCAGAAGAGACAGGGAAGAAGAGAGGAGAAACGGCTCAAGGAAGGCGACCCC
This sequence comes from Procambarus clarkii, assembly GCF_040958095.1. Taxonomy (NCBI): domain Eukaryota; kingdom Metazoa; phylum Arthropoda; class Malacostraca; order Decapoda; family Cambaridae; genus Procambarus; species Procambarus clarkii. Next base: position 11,719,487 of record NC_091182.1, on the reverse strand, counting down.
GGGTATTCGTCAGAGCGTCACCCCAAAGAGAATAACGACAATTGAAGTCACCCAGCAGGAGCACAGGCTCCGGCAAGGAGTCTAGGTGGTGTTTCAAATCAGGAAGAGAGAGCGGGACACTCGGGGGGGGGAGATAAATGGAACAAACTGTGTACCATTTCCCCACAAAGATACGAGCAGCAGAACAATGGAGAGCGAAGGAAAAAGTAAAGTAACACAGGGAACATCAGCCCGAATCAAGAGAGCAGAAGAATTATAAGCCCCAGCAATGGCTGGGGGGGGGGGAAGAGAAAGGAATAGCAACGAAAACGACCAGGACGAGCACCAAGCATCGGCTCCTGGCAGACAGAAACAAAGGGGCGAAAACCGCGAAATCAGAAGTTGGAGTTCGAGGAAATTGGCGTAATAACCTCGAACGTTCCATTGAAGAATGGTCAACGACGAGAAGAGAAAGGACAAAAACAGAGAACAAGGAAGAAACAAAGGCGAAAGAGCAACAGAGTACGTTAAAGAATATCAGGTCGGGATCAGGTCAAAGTCAGGGTTAGGGGGCATGGGTAAACAGAGCAAAGACGGAGGGAAGGAAACGGGAGAACAGATCAGAGGTGGGCGGGCAGGGTCCGGAGGAGGAGGAGGAGGAGGAGGAGGAGAGGAGGAGAGGAGGAGGAGGAAGAGGAGGAGGAGACAACGGAGAGGAGCAGTCAAGGACAGCAGCAGGAAGAGGGGGAGTAGAAAGAGGGGAGCGCACCCCAGCAAGAACAGCAACCGAAAGGGAAGCAGGGGCCAAAGAAACCTCCATAGCAGGAACTGGTGGCGCAAGCACTGAAACGGGAGGGGAAGGAGCAACAGAGCCAGAAGGAGGAGCTGAGGAAGAAAGCGAAGCCTTCTTACCCGCCGGGGAAGAGGAAGGAGAGGAGCCAGGCTTACGCTTCTGACTTAAAGAGACCGGTGTCCCAGCAACTACGTACCGGGCAACGGATTCCAGTTTCTCAACAGGAGAAGCCGAACGAGAGCACACACGACGGCCGTTAGGAGAGCGATGGACATCCGCCCGCACCGACAGGCGGTGGGGAGAGCCGATAGATGGAGGAAGAGAATGGGAAGGAGGATCGGAGGGGGACGAGGAAGAAGACACAGAAGACACGACAGACCGGGTAGAAGGAAGGGGAACCCCAGACAGAGGACCAGGAGGAGGATCCTTCGGGAGAGAATCCAAAGGAACAGAGCAGGGGGCAGTGGGCGCATCAGGGTCCAAGGGCCGGAAACGGTTGTGAGTCTGAGGAAGGCGGGAAGGACGAGGAGAGGAAGAGCGCAACACTCGAGCATAAGAGATATTAGCATAAGGCGGGAGTCGGCGAACCTGGTGCCTCGCCTCAGGAAAAGATAAACACTCCCGGTGCTTCAAGTTGAGGACGGCTGCCTCAAGCTTGTAATGGACACACGCACGGGAGAAGGTAGGATGGGCCTCACCGCAGTTGAGGCAACGAGCCTGGGGAGAAGTGCACTCCGACTTAGTGACCTTCGCCACCACACAAAGGACAGAGAGAGACAGTCCCGGAACAGCGGAGGGCACCATGCCCAAACCTCCAGCACTTGTTGCAGAGCCGAGGAGAAGGAATGTACTCCTGGACAGAGCACCTGGCACCAGCAAGAATGACAGAGGGTGGAAGGGTCCTACCATCAAACGTAATCTTCACAACCAGGAGGGGTTGACGGCGACTACCACGAGGGGGACGAGTAAACGTGTCCACTTGGAGAATAGAATGGCCCTGGGCAGCGAGGATATGTCGAATATCGTCGTGGCAGTCGCGCAGGTCCCGAACACCGGTCGCAACATGGGGCGGGAGCAAAATAGTGCCAACACTGGCATTCAACTGAGCGTTCTTCGAGACCCGAACGGGGGTCTCGCCAAGGCAGGATAAGGCAGCCAAGCGGGAAGCAGCATCCTGAGAAGGAGCAGCAACGACACGTGTACCGAGACGAGTGGGGTTGAAAGTAATGGAGGCATCCACGTCATCAATGAGATGTCGATGGAGGGAGAAATCGTCAGGAGGCGCAGAATCAAGAGGGAGGAGATCAAAATATTTGGCCCACGAAGCGGGACCAAACAAGGCTTGATAGGTAGCAGAACTGGAAGGAATCGAGCGAGGGCGGCCGTGACGAGGACGGCGGTGAGAACCCCCAGAGAGAGAGGGGTTAAAAGGCGCAGTAGTTACAACTAGAGAAGGAGCCGCGCCAGGGGACGAGGTAGTCACCACTGGGGGCTTGGGGCTCGACCCAACCACAGAGGAGGGAGGGGAGCCAGGGGAAGGAGTCAGAGAGGCCAAAGGAGGAGCAAAGTCGGGGCCCAATGCAGCGGAGGCTACAGAGCCCGGTCTTCCAATACGGACCGACTCGGGGGCTTGGTCGCCCACCCCACGAGCCTGAGAAGGTAGACCAGAAGCAGCCGAAACAGGGGTTATCATCTTGACGAAAAGAAGAATTCATTCACGAATGTGCCCCCACACCCACCATGGAGCCACAATTAGAGGCAGGACACCCAACAAGAAGCTATCGCCGATCTTGTCGGGGCCTCCTAGGGGTGCGTCGTGAGTATACGCCCCACAAACGCCACCGTAAGAAACCGACAGTCCATCGAGATCGGGTTCAGTGACGAAAGGGGGATTGACAATAAAAGGTTCCCCTCGCTCTCGACGTCGGGTACTACAGTTCTACGGGTGCAAGAGTATGCCTCCTCAAGCACCCGGGCGTCAAAATAGAAGAAGTCCAAGGGAAGAACCAGAACGAGCAAAAGGTCAGCAGGAAACGACAAGCAGATAGGAGAAGGGGGGGAGAAAAACGAAACAGAAGGAAAAGGAAAAGATGCCCAGCAGAATTGGAGAGGACGGCAGCAGGAGCACAAGGCTAGAAAAGGACAGAGGACTGTCCCAAGGAGCATCACACTCCGGCAGCCGCCCACTAAGCCCCCACACGGCGACAACGAGCTGAGCGGGAAGGGGGAGAGAATATTACAAACCACCTCATCAGACTTGCAGACGACACAAAGTTTTTATGGTAAAGTGGGAAATTATAATATTGAAGCTTTTCTAAGAGATCTACATTAACTCCACAAGTGACCAGAAGACTGGCAAATGCTTTTTAATATATAAAAATGCAAGATCCTGCATGTAGGGCATAACATCCCAGCCACGACTACCAAATTAATAGCATTACAGAACAGCAGATTGATGAAGAAATGAACCTTAGAGTCAAAATCCATCACTCATTAATTGATGCACAACAGGTGGGTGCATCAGTTAGAAAAGCTAACCAAACACTTGGGATAATCAAGCGTACTTTTGACTACACGGAAAAGAAGGTAATGGTTCGGCTGTATAAATCTCTAGCGTGCCTCCATCTAGATTGCTGTATCCAAACATGGAGACCTCATTTCCAAATGGACATAGCTGCTCTGGAGAAAGTGCAACACTGCCAACAAAATAATTCTAGAACCAAGTCATATCCCGTATCAGGAACACTTGAAGGCTACAGGGCTATCAACACTGCAAACCAGGCATGACAGGACTGATCTCAATAAAATTTAAAAATACTGAAAAAGTTTGAGGATGTTGATCCCGATATTTTCTGCAGAAATTTAGATGTAACACAAACAAGGAGCAACGGTTTCGAGCTCAACAAGCCACAATGTGGGGCTGAGAACAGGAGACGCTTTTTCACCCTCAAGGTTATTAACCCATGGAACTGCCTACCCGCTGAAGCCGTAACTGCCAAACTGTGTTGAGTTTTAAAATATTCTTAGCAAATATCAATACAAATGGGTGGGACCTTCGTTGGGCCGCCGGCCTCCTGTCTTCGTCGAGGCCACTAGGGTTAGTGACCCTCAGGTAAATCAGGTATACCCATCCTACAGGTGGTAGTGAATTGTAGTGGACTCCATACCCACCCTGTAGGCGGTAGTGGACCCCATACCCACCCTGTAGGCGGTAGTGGACTCCAAACTCATCCTGCGTACGGTACTGGGCCCCATACCCATCCTGTGGAAGGTGGTGGATCCCATACCCATCCTGTGGGCAGTAGTGGATCCGATACCCATCCTATGGGCAGTAGTGGACTCCATACCCATCCTGTGGGCAATAATGGATCCCATACCCATCCAAGAGGCGGCAGTGAACCAAATACTTGTCCATTTGGGTAATAGCCCGCCAAACATTTTCACGTTTTCTAAACATGCTAAAAATGCAAAATGAATTTGTAAAGACGAGTATAAAACGTGTGGGCATAACGTGTTAATAAAACGTGTTTTATATATTATGGTATAACGTTGTGGAGCAAAGATTTTTAAAACGATAATTCTATTATTATTGGATTACATTAGGTATAATTATCTTCATTGCATTTAGAAAGATAGAGACAGAGAGAGGAGAGAGAGAAGAGCGAGGAAAGAGGAGAGAGAGAGAGAGAGAAAGACAGTGAGAGAAGAGAAAAAGAGAGGAGAGAGAGAGAGAGAGAGGGAGAGAGAAAGAAAGAGGGAGACAGGGGGGAGAGGGAGAAAGAGTAAGAGAAGAAAGAGAATTAGAGAGAGAAGATGCGAGAAAGAAGCAGAATGAATGAGAAGAAAGAAGAGAGAGAGAGAGAGAGAGAGAGAGAGAGAGAGAGAGAGAGAGGGTGAAGAAGAGAGGGAAAGAGAAAAAGAGAGATGAGGAAGAGGGGGAAAGAGAAGGAGAGAGACGAGGAAGAGAGGGAGAGAGAAGGGGAGAGAAGATGAAGAGAGAAGAAACAGATATATGAGAAGAAAAGAGAGAAGAAGCAGAGATACAAAAAGAAGAGTGAGAAGAGGAATGAAGAAAGAAGTGGAGAGAGAGGAGTGAAGAGAAGAAAGAAGAAGAGAGTGAGAGAAGAGAAAGAAAAAGAAGAGTGAGAGAAGAGAGTGAGAGAAGAGAGAGAGAGAAAGAGAAGAGGAAGGAGGAGAGAGAGAGAGGGAGAAGAGAGGGAGAAGAAGAAGAGAAGAATCGAGAAAGAGAGAAGAGAGACAAGAGGAAGAGAGTGAGAGAGGAGAGATTGAAGAAAAATAGATACAACGAGAGAAGAAGGGAGGGAAAGAAGAGAGATGGATAGAACGAGAGAGAGAGAGAAAGAGAGAGATGGCTGATGATGATATACCATGGTCAGGCTGGAGATACGATCCTGTGAGGCCTACAGCAGCCAGAGTGACACTGACTGCCAGCACAGCCTCGCCTTCCAACCGCTTGACCACAGACCTCGCAGTATCATATTACACTCCAGGCTGCAGGCACCATCTTATCCACACACAACACACAAAACAATGCTCACCTATAAGTACTTTTATTCCACACACACAAATACACACATTCACTCACACACACACACAAGGTATACCAGGTGAGTACTAGGTGAGTACACACACAAAACACACACGCATACACACCCACATACACGTACACACATATTGGACCAAAGAGCCAGAGCTCAACCCCCGCAAGCATAATTAGGCGAGTACACCCATACCATGTTAAGCACAGGACGAACCTTGAAAGGAGATCAGAGGTATGCCACTAGGCTAGTCCCAGAACTAAGAGGCATGAGTTACGAGGAAAGTCTGCAGGAAGTGCACCTCACGACACTGGAAGACAGAAGAGTAAGGAATGACATGATCACTACCTATAAAATTCTCAGGGGAATTGACAGGGTAGAAAAGGATAAACTGATTAACATGGGCGTTACACACGTAAGTAAAGTAAGTAGTTATCAAAAGAAGGTACCAAACTGGGAAGGCTATGTAGCACCATCATATGTGCGAGATAATCAGAGGGAGCTAAATATCACCAATACGAGAACAGAAACGCATAAGACGAACGATATCAAAAGTTTCAGAGTCACCAAGAATACTATCAAGAGACAAGCGACTGCGAGGGATGGTCGGAAAACAAGACACATGCTCGTCCTGGAAGGAAGGACATTCAACAAGGATATGCACGACCATAAGAGGGACAATGCAATTAGGACAATAAGGAACAGGGCGGCGCTCCTTCAAGGTACCATGTGTTAAGCGAATACGGCCAATACGCAACCTCGCCAGAGCCGTTTCCGATCGCCGGTTACGGTGGTAGGAGGACGGCCACGAGGACACAACTTTCAAGAGAACGTAGTTTCTTACCAGTAACAGACAACCAACAAGCCTACCCACGGGTAAGGACGGAGGAATGGATAACTGCGCAAAAGTCGGAATAAGGAATACCTTTACGAGAGATGGGACAAGAGTGGACAGCTTCCCTCGCGGCAGCATCTGCACTCTCATTTAAAGAGACACCAATATGGATGGGAACCCAACAAAACTCAGACTTAAATTTACTGTGAACAAAAAACAGCCAATGCTGGATCTCGACATCCACTGGATGAACCGGATTAAAGGACCCGAGAGCCATGAGGGCACTATGAGAGTCAATAACAACTACAAAGGAAGATTGACAACGAGAGAGCAAGAGACGAAGAACATAGAGAATAGCATAAAGCTCTCCTGTGAAGATGCTAGTCTCCGGAGGTAAGCGACACATAAGTGCGATCAGGAAAAATAACAGAGTAGCCAACACCGACCGCAGACTTAGACCCAGTGGTGAAGACGGAAACAGTGTGGGAGTGAGAAGAAAAGTGCTCAAGGAAAAGGCGTTTTAGAACCGTAGGAGGGGTAAAAGCTTTAGGGATGCGGGTCAAGGATGTACAAAACTGCAGAAGCGGGACTTTCCATTGAGGAAAAGAAGGAACAACATGAGGAGAAATATTAGAAATACGAATGGAAAGAGAATCCTATAAGGGAGATAACTGGACAGAAATTGAGAGGTGGTGAAGAGGAACAGGAACCGCAGGAGGGGTAAAAGTTAAAGCACGACAGAGGCGAGAGGAAGGATGTTGCAAGGACCACGCAAGATAGCGAAGACAGTAGCGATCATGGCGGTCCTGGAGAGATAGGAAGCCAGTGTCAACATAAGAGCTGAGGACTGGAGTCGAACGTAGGGCACCAGAACTGAGGCGCAACCCAGTATGTTGCAAAGCATTAAGACGGCGAAGACTAGAAGGAGAAGCAGACGAGTAAGCAGGGCAACCATAATCAAGCTTAGACAGGACGAGAGAGGAATGTAAAGCAAGGAGTGCGCGCCTATCCGCTCCCCAAGAAGTATGGGACAATACCCGAAGGTGGATAAGGGCCTTAGAGCACTCAACACTGTGGTAAGAGATATGGGGAGACCAAGACAAACGAGTGTAAAAGAAAAACCCCAAAAGCTTCGCAGAATCTTTGTATTCAAGGGGATGACCATACAGTGACAGAGGGACAAAGAACGACCTGTGTCCGAGTAAAAGTCATGGCACAAGTCTTAGTAGTAGAGAACTTGCAGCCATGATCGGTGGCCCACGACTATCTCTCGCAGGACCAGCACCCCAACCACTGCCTTCTGAAGCCCATAAGCAATCCAGCTGGGATCGCCCCATTGCCGACCAAGAAGCTGCGACTTTGCTAGAAGCTGCGACAACACCACATGACACTGCCCGACTTAGAGCTGTAGCAGCTCCTTATACAATGGATTTCCTATTAGCAACCCCAATGTCAGCAACCGGCACCCGTCTCGCACCGCAAGCCCTCCGAATTGCTGTGGCTCTCCGCCTCGCTGCCTCAATCCACACTGAATACAGGTGTATTTGCAGCGAGGCAGAGGCTGACAGGTACGGACGGCATGGCCTTCTCTGCCAAAGGACAGGAAGATGGCATGCAAGACACGGCGAGGTGAATGACATTATTAAGAGAACCCTTACCACAGCCGGTTGTCCAGCAGAGAGAGAGCCCCGTTACCTAATGTCCCACAACTCTGATGAGCCTGTCGGTCGCCCTGACGGAATCACGGTGAACCCCTGGAAGAATGGTAGACAGTTGGTGTGGGACTACACTTCTGTTTCAACTTTAGCCAATACCTATGTGTATTTCAGTGCTACACAAGCAGGTGAAACTGCCAATCACCAGGAAGCGGCCAAGTCACATAAATACAGAGACCTTGAGCACCACTACAATTTTGTCTCCATTGCCTCAGACACACTTGGTGCCTGGGGTAAAAGTGCTGCTAGCTTTATGAAGGAGTTGGGATCTAAGCTAATCGAAACTTGAGACCCTAGAGCTGCCAGTTTTCTTTTTCAGCGCTTTAGTGTGGCAATCCAAAGAGGAAACGCTCACTGCATCCATGGTTCCTGCCCACCATCCGAGAAGCTGGAGGAGCTATTCAACTTGTGACAAGCAGCCGTGTACCCTGCATGTAATCAATATAGTAACTTTTTTATGTAATGACATTTTCAAATAAAGTTAGATAAATACACACACATACCAAAAGAATAGGGGTGGTAGGAGAAGAAAATATCAGTGTTCAGTGAGGATCCACAAGGTCTTCTCTGAGTACTCTTTATTTTCTTCTCCGAGGCTGTAGGTACCTACACTTGCACACTTGCACCAGAGGTGGCACCCCTTCTAGGGGTGTGTGTGTGGGTGGGTGGGTGTGTGTGTGTGTGTGTGTGTGTGTGTGTATGTGTATGTGTGTGTTTATATATATATATATATATATATAT
>NC_091182.1:11701148-11710365 GCF_040958095.1 Procambarus clarkii | reverse complement strand
TAGGTAGGGTTGGTTAGGTTCGGTCATATATCTACGTTAATTTTAACTCCAATAAAAAAAATTGAACTCATACATAATGAATGGGTAGATTTATCATTTCATAAGAAAAAAATTAGAGAAAATATATTAATTCATGAAACTTGGCTTATTAGGCAAATCGGGCCATGTATAGTAGCTGAGAAGTGCGTTCTGCTACTAGGTACGACATATATAAATATTATATATATATATATATATATATTATATATATATATATATATATATAAATATATATATATATAATATATATATATATATATATCATATTTATATATAAATATATATATATATATATTGACGATAATCTCCTTCAAGAGATTGAGCCTGCTCTTCCCTCCACAATTACGTCGATACAACTATATAAAACTACTATGGAAGAAATGTTCAACAACGACAACAACACCAGCAAGGTTTGCCAGAGAGCAAAACGTAATGCAGCCAGGAACACCTGCTCAGACTCAAACCGCAAACTACCCGTCTTGCTGCTGGCTCCTCTGATTGGTCGCCGGTCGGGCTGCAACTGCACTCCACCCCCCCATACTACTTGATGTCTGGGGCCGCTACGACCTCAGTCCTCAGAATATTCCGTGCTTTCACAGTTAACACTTCTCCCTGCTAGACGTAAGCTTTAGCGTACGTATACTGAGGAGGGTGATAGCTTAAAGCCAATATTCCAGCACCTTTCATATACTTGTATATGCACTTCTTGTTATTTTGTCTTAACGTAACTTTTCATTGTGTCATTTAATTATTCTTATTATTTTGATTGATTGATTTTATTATACGAATTTGTTTGACCATTTTATTCATGTTTTATTTCTTTAACGTAAAAATTTCATTGTTAAAGTTTACTTGTGTTTTGTGTGTATTCTCCTTACCTTACACAGACGAAGTTCCAGATTTTCTATTTTTTTAATACTAGTGACGAGGCCATACCCTAGCTTTGAACAGCCGAACACCACGCGTTACCGTCACATTTATATATATAATATATATATATATATATATATTGTGACGGTAACGCGTTGGTGTTCGGCTGTTTAAGGCTAGGGGTATGGCCTCGTCACATAGTTTATAAAAAAAATAGAAAAACTGGAACTTCGTCTGTGGTAAGGTAAGGAGAAGACACACAAAACACAAGTAAACTTTAACAATGAAATTTTAATTACGTTAAATAAATCAAATGAAAATGCACAAACAAATATGTATAATAAAATCAATGAATCAAAATATAAGAATACTGAAATGACACATGAAAGTTACGTTAAGGCAAAATAATAAGAATGCAACACAAAAGTTAAGTGGGAGGTGCTGGAATATTGGCTTAAAGCCACCACCTCTCTCAGTACACGCTAACGTCTAGCTGGGAGGAGTGCTGGCTACGAAAGCACGGAACATTCTGAGGACTGATGTTGGGGCGACCCCAGACATCAGGTAGTATTGGGGGCGAGTACAGTGCAGCCAGACCGGCGACCAATCAGCGGAGCCGTAGCGATCAACGGGTAGTTTGGTGGTTGGAGTTCGAACAGGTGGCTGGTTGCATACGTTTCTGCTCACCCTGGCAAGCCTTGCTGGTGCTGGTGTTGTTGTCGTTGTTGGACATTTCTTCCATAGTCTTTTTATATAATTGTGAAGACGTAATTTTGGAGGGAAGAGCAGGCTCAATCTCTTGAAGGAGATTATCGTCACAACTCTCCCCCGAAGCCTGCGGTTTCTGGAAGAAGTACGTCGTTATGGGGAGTAATGGAGTCGCTTCTACTTCATAAACTCTGGAGAGATCATGGGCTAAGATGTTGTCAGACTCTTGGTATAGCGTGTCTCCAGGTTGAATTTCTGCAGGTAGCAAGCCCATAGTAAAGACGTTGAGATGAGAAGTGGGCGTGCTGCAGGAGGTTAGGGTGGTGTGGTCCGTATTGATGGTGGACCGAGCACTTTTCAGGTGTGGAGTGAAGTGCTGAAGCTTCAGGATGAGGAAGAGTAGCTCCTTGCCAATTGTTCCGTAGATCCTTGTAGCAGTAGTCGCTGACAGGTGTATTCTTCTCGCCTCGTTGCTGCATCACGACACCACCCACGTCGGTACCATTGGCGTCGACATGGAGGATGAAGGGCTTATCTGACGAGGTGAGAGTGGAATTAGAAGAGGGCATAGGAGCACGATTATTATCCTGAAAGCATTTGGGAAGATCATTAAGGATTTTGGAATTAGAAAGCGCCGACTCCTTGTCAGTGCTTTCGGGAGAAGAAGCTGGGAAGGTCTCACTGTGGATGTAGGGTTCTGTGAATGTGGAATAATTAGTCAAGACAGTGGGAGGAGTACCATTATATTGCTTCAGGAGGTTGACGTGGCACAGCTGGGTCTTCCGCCGCCTATCAGGAGTCTCTATCACATAATTATTATTATTCCTGCACTCTTTGACGCAGTAGGGTCCTGAAAATCTGTTTTGTAAAGGTGAACCTGGGATAGGGAAATAAGCAAGGACGAAGTCTCCCGGCTTGAATTTTCTTACTTTGCTGGTCTGGTCGTAATGAGTCTTCATTCTCACCTGGGCTTTTAATAGATTATCATGAGCAAAGCGGTGGACTCTCTCTAGAATGTGTTGAAGGTTTTGAAGAAACTGGGGCACATTCTGATGCTCACTGAAGGTGGCATCTCTGAGAGAGTCTTTGAAAGCCTTAAGGGGAGTACGGCACTTACGGCCGTAGAGCATCTCATAAGGAGATACTCCTAGGGACTCATTGGGGAGACTTCTGAAAATACACATTATTAGGTCAATCTGCTTATCCCAATCCTTTGAGGTTTCACTACAAAACTTTTTCAAGAGTGCTTTGATGGTCTGATGACTACGTTCAAGAGAACCCTGTGAAGCAGGATGATAGGGGCTGGACAATACCTGTTTGATGTTGAACTCCTCCAGTGTCCTTTTGAAGATCACTGGTGAAGTTGGTGCCACAGTCACTTTGAATCTCCCTGGGAAATCCGTATTGAGTGAAGATCTTCAATAGATGTTTGATAACCGTAGCAGCCGTGATGTTCTTCACTGGAACTGCTATGGGAAATCTGGTGGTAGGACACAGGATGGTTAGGATGTAGGCGTTACCTGAACTGGTCCGAGGTAAAGGACCGACACAGTCTATTATGAGTCTGTGGAAAGGTTCCGCAGGCACCTGTATGGAATCAGTGGTGCTCTGGGAATGGAGACGTTCGGTTTGCCTGCCATCTGACATGTATGACACTGTTTTACGTACTGTTTGACGTTATTTACCATACCTGGCCAGTAGTAGTCTTGGCGAATCCCATGGTAAGTCTTGTTGAAGCCGTAGTGGGAGAATGCTCCATGGGCCAGGTGTAGAATAGTGGGCCGCAGGCTGGTGGGAATCACAAGTTGTTCGTGTTGGCCCAATCGTCCTCCTCCTTCAGTTTACTGGGTCTATATCTGCGGTAGAGCAAGTCGTTCTCTAGGAAGAACCCAGGAATACTGTCGGGTTGAGTCTCAGCCTGGAAAAACAATGGTGTTAAAGTAAGATCTTCCCTCTGCAACTTACGGAACTCCAACTTGGTCAGATGCGGGGGTAGTTTCTGAGGGTCTTGAGGGACAGCGGTAGCAGTAGAGTCAGCTGGCTTTGGACGTGCGGCTTGTGCACGGGTGGTCACGAGAACCGGAGGAGAAACTTCATCACTCTCTTGAACCTCTGCTGGAACATACTCAAGAATAGGGTTACTTGGCACAGAGTTACACACCTGGGTTTGTCCATGACGATCAGGTTGGTCGGTTGCAGGTCTTCTGCCAAGTCGTTGCCTAGGAGAAGTTGCACTCCAGGCATGGGAAAAGGCTTTTCCCTGACGGCGACTTGGACTTCCCCGTTCACGTAGGGACAATTCAGGTGGACTCTGGCGAGAGGGTATGGATGGTAGCAGTGAGGTCAGTGATGAAGACTGTTTCCCCGGTGTAGACTATGTTGGGCACAGCCGACTTCAAGATGATCGATTGTAGAGCCGCTGTGTCCCTCAAGATCTTCAATTTGAAACGTCCCTCCGGATTTGAACCGTTGGCAGAGACAGTTCCAGTATACAGGTGGTTACTGAAAAGAGAAAGATCATTAACATCAACACCAACATTCATCACAGGCTTACCGGACTTAGGAGGAGTTGGTTTGGGTCGTTGTTGGTCAGTGGTTCCCTTGTATTGAGACTTACCACACTTGTCTATGGTATGTCCATAGAGTCTACAATATTGCAGTACAGTTGTGAACCAGCTTGATCGGGGCTCACCTTCTCGTAACTGTACCACGACTTCTTACTGGAGGATGGTTCAGGTGTCAGCCGTGGATGAGGCTGTAAGTGTCAGCCGACTTAGCACACTTCAGGTAGTCGGTTTCTTCTTTATCTGCTAAGTAGAGGCGGACAGGAGGCGGCACACGTCTCAAGAATTCTTCAACAAGCATCAGGTTGACGAGTTCTGTAAAAGTAGAGACATGTGCTGCTTCCAGCCATTTCATGAAATACCTCCGTTTCGTGTTAGCAAACTCAAGGAAGGTAGTGGTACTTGCCTTCAGGTGGTCACGGAATTTCCTTCTATAACTTTCGTGGAAAGTAGGTAGGCGTCTAACACTGCTTGTTTCAGAGTGTAGTAGTCATTCTCAGACGCCAAAGTACTGAGTGTGACTGCAGCTCTACCTGTAAGATGGACTCTGAGAAGTGTTGCCCATTGGTCGACAGGCCAACTGAGTTGATTAGCAAGGGTTTCAAAGGTGGTAAAGAACACATCAACTTCTGCTTCTACAAAGGATGGCATTAACTTACTTGCATGTGATATTAAAACTGACGGGAAGATTGGCAGTAGCTTGTTGGCGTTGAGTGAAGTGTGAAGTTTCCAAGGCGATTTCACGTTGACGACACTCTAGAGCCAGAGTTGCTTGTTGCTTGTCATGTTCGCGTTGTATTTCCAACTCGCGTTGTTTGGTTTCAAGCTGTAAGCGTTCCCGCTCCTGGAGTGTTTTCAAGCTGTACTCGTTCACGTTCACGGAGTAATGCGACCTCACGTTCGTGTTCTTCTCTCCTCAAAGCAGCTTCACGTTCTCTGAGGGTGATTTCTCGTTCTTGTTCTTCCCTCCTCAAAGCAGCTTCGCGTTCTTGTTCTTCTCTTCGTATGGCAGCAGCTCGTTCTTGTTGTTCGAGGGCTTCCCTTTGCTGTTCGCGGGCTTCCTTTTGCTGCTCACGTTCAATCTTAGCCAGCTCTAGTTTAAGTTTCATCGTTGCCAAGTCAGTTTTATCTGCAATATAGTAAGTTTCATGAGTTTCAGAGTCTATCTTACCTTGCTCTAAATAGTAATCCAGCAACAGGTTGTGTAGGTCATTTTTGTTGGCTTGATAGGGAACTTCTAGTTGATACTCATGTGCAAGAGTTTGTAGTTCCAGTCCTCTTGGCACGACTTAAAGTCCCTATTTCACCTGCTGGATTTGCACGGAAAGTTTGGAGACGAAACATGGTGAAATTAGCAAATAAAGGTACACGAATGTTCAATAATGAAATGTCAGAAACAGGACAACGTGGCAACTGGTACCTATCCTGTGTGATCTTTAACAATTAACGTTAAGTGAAAGATATTAAATTAAATCAAGGGCGCAGGAAATCTTGTACCCGGTACTCATGTAAGAGAATAAGGGCAAGAAAATCCTACTAACAATGAAACAAAGTTTCGAAAACAAATGAAACAGTTAAATGCTTCAAAGTAAAATTGGTAGTCCAAGGATGTAGGCATACCTTGCCAAGTCTCTATAGGACATAAAGCAAGTTTTTCCTACTGAATTTAATATGATACTTACAGAATTAGCGAACTTTTGTGCTCTGAAAAATAAGCTAATTCCCTACCGTTGTATGTATCATCATCTCTGACTGACGTGTAGGGGTGCGAGGTGTCAACTGGTGACGAGAACTGCTGCTGAGGTCCCAATTCAGCAACTAAAGTTCGAGCTAGAGGAACTATGGCCCTCTTTGTCCTCCTACAGTCAGATTGCAGAAGATTGGGTACTCTTGACCCGGGGCAGACCACAGTACCAGGGTACCAATGTGATGATCTGTCAGAATGAGAAATATTCAAGGGACATAGATGGTAAATACGAGTAATAACATGGAGGGAGAGATGACCAATTAAGAGTATGACTGAGGCCTACAGTCACCACGTAATCCAAAGTTGTCTCACCTTCACTATATGTTACTCTCGTAATGCACAATACACCGCACCTTATAAAAAATGAAATTGAATGAAAAATAGTAAAGCTACGTTAACAGAGTTAAATACGCTTACCATAAATTACCACTTGGCACCAGTACCTGAGTGAGGATCCCGGACAGGCCCCCATAAAACTTGTGACGGTAACGCGTTGGTGTTCGGCTGTTTAAGGCTAGGGGTATGGCCTCGTCACATAGTTATAAAAAAAATAGAAAAACTGGAACTTCGTCTGTGGTAAGGTAAGGAGAAGACACACAAAACACAAGTAAACTTTAACAATGAAATTTTAATTACGTTAAATAAATCAAAACATGAAAATAATGCACAAACAAATATGTATAATAAAATCAATGAATCAAAATAATAAGAATACTGAAATGACACAATGAAAGTTACGTTAAGGCAAATAATAAGAAGTGCAACACAAAAGTTAAGTGGGAGGTGCTGGAATATTGGCTTAAAGCCACCACCTCTCTCAGTACACGCTAACGTCTAGCTGGGAGGAGTGCTGGCTACGAAAGCACGGAACATTCTGAGGACTGATGTTGGGGCGACCCCAGACATCAGGTAGTATTGGGGGCGAGTACAGGTGCAGCCAGACCGGCGACCAATCAGCGGAGCCGTAGCGATCAACGGGTAGTTTGGTGGTTGGAGTTCGAACAGGTGGCTGGTTGCATACGTTTCTGCTCACCTGGCAAGCCTTGCTGGTGCTGGTGTTGTTGTCGTTGTTGGACATTTCTTCCATAGTCTTTTTATATAATTGTGAAGACGTAATTTTGGAGGGAAGAGCAGGCTCAATCTCTTGAAGGAGATTATCGTCACAATATATATATTTTTATATATATATATATTTTTATATATATATATATTTTTATATATATATATATTTTTATATATATATATATTTATATATATATAATATATTTTTATATATATATATATTTTTATATATATATATATATATTTATATATATATATATTTATATATATATATATATATATATATATATATATATATATATATATATAGATGTAACAGTCATGGAAAAGGGCGGGTTTCCACACTGCAGTCTACACTAAGGAAACAAACATAGGAATGTGCCTAAATGCCAACAGCGACTGCCCTGACAGGTACAAGAGGAGTGTTGTTAACGCATACGTCGACCGTGCTCTCAGCCACAGCTCAGATGGAAGCAAGTCGACGAAGAACTCTGTAGGGTAAGGCAGGTCCTAGTCAATAACGGCTTCTCCAATGGTTTCATCGAAGACATCATAAGAAGGAAAGTGAAAGCCATGCAACCTCCGAAGAGACAACTAACACAACACCTATACCCCCTATTAGACTATTTTACAGGAACTTCTTTTCCACAGCTCATAAAACGGAGGAAAGGGTCCTGAAAGATATTGTTAATAGAAACGTTATCCCTACAGACAAAAATCAGAGGATACAACTGACGATTTACTATAAAACCAGAAAAACGGCCAGCCTACTCATGAGAAACTCTCCAGACACAAAACAGAACGCTTTAAAAGAGACTAACGTCGTCTATGCCTTCAAATGCCCACTTGGGGACTGTAAGCTCCAAAAACCCAGTATATAGGCAAGACAACAACATCTCTTTCTAGGCATTTAACGATGCATAAGCAACAGGGCTCCATTAAGGAACATATAATCTCTTCCCATAACCAAACCATCGCCAGAGAAATCCTAGTAAACAACACAGAAATCATCGATAGATACAGCGATAGCAGGCGGCTTGACGTTTGCGAGGCACTACACATCAAGAAGTCAACACCAGCAATCAACAGCCAATTATTGCAACTATATTCTACCCACCTCAAGACTCCGCTCAATATAGAAGCATCAAGAAATATGGACCAATAGGCTTTCTACAAACACTTCTATTCAATACCCATTGTTTCTGTTCTGTCTTGTGTTGATACTTTTAATACCCTATTAATATCCCCTATTGTTCTGTCTTGTGTTAATGCCACATCACCCTTCCCACCTCACTCAAATGTAGATATAAATCAGAGAAACGCAAGTTCTAATCAGTTGTGTATTTGTGAAGTCTTTGAAAATGTAATAAGTTTTACGAAACGCGCCCGTGTCGCGTCAGACTAGAAATAAAATGAATTTTGGAGAAGTGATTTTTTATTTACCTCCAACAGTGAAGCGTAATGTACGAAAGATTGAGAAAATTCGTGTTAGAATTATTAATCTTACTTTTTCGGTCATATTTAATAATATATATATATATATATATATATATATATATATATATATATATATATATATATATATATATATATATATATATAGGGACTAATTTATTAAATAATATTATTTAGTATTAATTAATATTTACAATTATTATTAATTACAATTATTTATAGCTTAGTTACTTTCATGTAACTCGCAATCGTACATTCTTAACTTTAATAACCCAAATTAGAACATCTTGCTTTTAAATTAGCCCAAAAGTAGCAAGTAGCTAAATTAAAAAATTGGGAGCGCGGGGCTCTCAAAAGTAGCCCAATTCGCTATTTGTAGCCCAAACTGGCAACACTGTGTCTGAATTCTTCCTGCCAACAAAGTTTAGGCTACAATAACAGTACAAAAGTAGGTCTTGCCTGCAACACTATATGCGTGTTAGTGGCTTGTACGAATGTAAGAACATCAATGTTATGTACTCCCACAAACCGAATGTACCTATATATATATATTTTAATTTATATTATTTTTATATATTATTATTTATATATATTATTTATATATATTATTTATATATATTATTTATATATATTATTAATTTATATATATTATTTAATATATTATTTATATATATATATATATATATTTATTAATCCCAAAAGACCACAAGCAGGCCCTGGGATAGCCCCATAATGGAAAAGACTGTCACAGCAATGATTGACAACGCTGATG